>NW_025778963.1:0-72932 GCF_021130785.1 Homalodisca vitripennis | reverse complement strand
AAGAGCTGTATAAACAATATCAGCTGGAAGCAGACAATAGAGATAAATGAAGAGCTGTATAAACAATACAGCTGATGCAGACAATAGAGATAAAATGAAGAGGTGGTTACACAATACAGTTGGATGTAGATAATAGAGATTTATTGAGAAAGTGTATAGTCAGCACAAATTCATCCAGTCTAGTGAAAACAGAGTTCTTATGTAAGATGTGTGACTACATGAATCCACGATCAGGGTGTCCAGTGATGACCAAATCTAAAATTCAAGCACATTTCAAGGTTTTCAAGGCTCAAAATTATAAAATTCAAGGCTATAGTCGCGGTTTACTTTTGGCTCTTTATCGGTAACTAACAACTTTACAAGCCAAAATCAAGTCACGAAATAGTGTTTCACTTTCCATGTAAAAATAAAGATTTATCAAATATTTAAGGCTTAATAACAGCATCATGATATTTAAAATAACAGTTTAAAAGAATACATACCTTTATTTTAGACGATGCTCAACAGATAGTGGGTCCCCTGTTTAAATTATTAATGTCCTTATACATTATTAACATTTTATAATTCGTTTGTTGAAAAATCTATAGTAAATGAGCTTTTTTTCATATGTTGTAACTTGTAATTGAACTTCCATGAGTTCAAAAACTTTGAACTGTTAATCGTATCTATAAAATATGTTAATTTAATTATTTAAACAATACTAAGCTATTTATGTAGCATTTCATTTAGTTTGAAATGAATTTTTTTAGTGTAATGTTACTATTAAAAAAAAGTAAAAAAAACATTGCAGGCCTATAAAAAAATTATGATAAAATACCAAAGCTTAATTTAATGTTTATATTGTGGTAGTTTGTTACAAATACATTTTAATATCCAAATAGGTAAATGATTTAGATTTTGTATTTTAAGTCTGAAAAACCCTTCAAATACACATGATAGTAAAGAAACAGTTTTTACTAAAAAAATTTCAAGAACAATTTTTTATTGATAGAAATACACAAATAATATTTTACATATATACATGGAACAGCTTTTAGTAAATTATTTGATCAAAATTTTCTATTTCCTGACCAATGCTTTCACATTCCTTTTGGGCAACTTCCAGAATTTTTCTTTTTTTTAGTTCCAATTCTCGTACTAGGATTTGATTCCTTTTCCTACTTTCCTTTTCTGCAGTCTCTTGTGTGGTCTTCTTCTTTTCCTCTAACAAATGCTCTTTGTACATGGAGTACGAATTAGAGGCAGAAAGAAGAATCTTCTTGCAAATGGGCACCTTCTCCACCCCACCATACACACTTACAGCATTGAAGATTGTTCTGGCTGAAACTAACGAGTCTTCTTTCATATTTTCAATCAAACACTCTTTGTTAATAGAAAACCCTCGCTCTACCTCAGCGTTGCCATGTGAGAGGATCAAAACCAGTTTTATAATCGTCTCAATAGACTGATAGTTAGAGCAATATTTCCTGACCAATCTAATCCAGAAATGGTTCCAGTCTTCTTGGTTCCTTTTTCTGGCACCCACTCCTTTCCTCTACGTCTTCAACTCTCTTGAAACTTTTCATCTCTTGGATGACGTCTTTGTTTCAAGGACAACTTTTTAAACTCTTCTTGAGCTATCTCTGCCGTTCGTGTGTTAATAAGATTGTTCTGGGTCAGAAGGATTATTAATCTTTCAAACCTCACCTGCCCTACTTTAGTGGTGTGCTATGTTGGGGTCAAGCGAAGTAAGAAATTTTGTTGCTTCATAACTAAGTGGGGATCGATCCAATAATCTTTCCAGCAGGCATTTCAGTGCTTTTCTTCGGCATTCATCTTTAAACAGAGTCACTTCTTTTAAACTAATCTTTTCATGAAAATTTCCCCAATTCGCATTTTGCTCCAATTCCAATGTTTTATCTTGGAAAGTGGAATTAAATTTTCTGATTTCATGAAGACTTTAATAGAAGGAAGAAACTTTCTCTGGCAGAACAAACCGTTCCCATCTCTTTTACTCACTAAATTTCTTAGAGAAGTGTACAGAAAAGGGGCAAGGGGCAAATTACTTTGGAACTCTGTAAGAAGGGGTTGTACATCAGAGGACAGAGTTTTAAAGAAAGCTAGCTCAGCACCCAATAAGTGGTTTTTAAGACACTCTTCTATGATAGAAAAACTTCTTGTATTGGGTTTAGCCTTCACTTGGTCCAGAGATTCAACATATTTCCTTAAGTCAGGTAGAATGTTTATGGCTCTTTCTGCCACATCTGCATTTTCCAGCCACCTGACAGCACAAAACTTTAGAGGAAATTTCGTTGAACCCGTGTGTTTTGGTAAAACTACCGCGGCGAGCTGGCTGGTCCTTGAAAAAGTTATAAAGGGCACGCAGAAAAGGGAACTATATTCCAACCAGTGGAATTCATTGCAGCCTTGAATGCACAATGAAGAGTATGCAATCCACAGGTGCCCAAATCTATCATTTTTGTTTCTAGAGACAAATCTGTTTCAAGATAATCTCTAAGATCAAAGAAGAAACTTCTTATTTACGTTTGGACCCATCCATTGAAACTTGAATGAGCTTTTTCATTTCAACACAGTTCAAGGCAGCAAGAAATGCTCTCAAAAGATCTGCAGCAGTAGTCTTCTTTAAAAAAGCTGATGTTCGATATCGAGTACAAACTTCGTTTTTCGCTGCACTCCAAAATCTTACAACTAAATCCATTTGTTGGCTCTGGCTGATTTTATTTAAAGATTCATCAAAGCTTATAACCAAGTGACTAGATTGATTTAGTTCTTTTAACAATTCATTTTTGAAAAATGGAGCAAGCCCAAAGACTGCTAGATATCCCAACTTTGGTCCTTTCAAGTTTCATTTTACTTAAAACTTCATTTATCAGGAAACATGTGCCCTTAAAATATGAATATCTTTGGCTGTTGCCCTATTGGATCGATGACTGAAAACACTGTTCAAACACCATATTATTTCAGCCCTTGAAACTTTTTTCATTTAACAAAATATTTTTCATGATAGAGTTTTTTTTATCAACTAACATTGGCACTGAAGACTTTGGAAGAGAAACTTGTTCAGCTTGAGGTAAGTCAGGTCCACTTTCATTAATCATTGATGACTTTGAAGTTGTAGGCACATCTTCATTACTCACTGATGACTTTGAAGTTGTAGGCACATTTGCATTAATCATTGATGACTTTGAAGTAGTGGCTAACTCAGATTCCCTTACCTTAGTTCTTAAATAAAGCTCCGGATGTTGGGCTGTTTCATCTCTGCATTGGCCTTTGGAAACATGTTTTTTTGACTTTGAATGACTCACAAGAGCTTGCCTTCCCATTGTAGATACAGATATTAGCGTCCCAGGACAAAATAAGCATGTCGCTGAATATATGTCCTCCTGCAGCTCTTCTAACCCAATTCTTGCAGTCCGGGTCCAAAAGCCAGTGATCCTGGAAACTCGTCTTCCCCGTGCCTCACCATCTTGAAAAAAAATAACTTGTGTTAATTGTTTTTCCCCCCAAAACATTTGAATTGAGACCAACCTTAATTTAACTTTAAAATCTCTGAAAATTTTTTTAAAGTTTAACATATGTTTAAAACAAAAAAAACTTGACATAGTGGACTGGCAAGGATATATTCTAAAATAACTCACTGCACATTTCAACAAAAACAATGACATCCATATTACATTGTACTTAAAAGTTTATAATAATTTAAGGTACATTATTATTAAATAGAACCAAGTTTTAATAAATTAATTAATTCATTGCCTGTGCTTCTGACATACATAACTTAATTTGCTGTTTTAATGTAATGTAATTTTGTATACATTTATTAAAGTTGTTTGTTTTTATTTATTTATATAAGTGTCCCATACTTTTTAAAAAACTGTGACATAATAAAAATAAAGTTAGGTTAAGTATTGACAGCTAAGTAGCAGGTTTATATAAGAACTTATAATGAAATGACATCAGGTATTTTTTTTAAACACAGTGAGAAGAAAAGAAAACAATCCAACAACATTTTTTTAATTGGCCGAGGCCTTTCAATGTCCATAACATTATCATATGTCGTCTTTAATGGTGTCATGGACATCCAAAGACCTCTGCAAATTAAAAATAATGTTTTATTGTTATTATTTTTTTCCTTTTTCATTATAAAAAGAATCTCCTTAAAAACAAATAAAACGGTTTTTAACCCCTTTGTCATCATCAGTCACCATATCAATTTGGATTTCAGCCCCTTAAAGAAAAATACATAGGCCTACTAGAACTAAATATATTTTACAAGGTTGCCACACTCAATTTATAATTAGTAAATGTTGTAAAAAATAAATACGGTAGGCCTAAATATGTTTTTTAGGTTGCCCAGGTTAGGCCACAGTTATGCCAAACCTATATTAACTAATAAGTTTAACCCCCGAGAGGTTTTCTTATTATAATGGGAGAAGGGCGCACACAGAGGTTTTTCCACATCACATAATTACAAAAATGTATTCTATTTGTTTGGTTTTGTTACGTAATTTTACAGTTAAGTGCTACCTGAAGTTATTAGGAACTAATTTTATTGTTAATATTGTAAATTGTTTAACAACTTACAAGCAATATTTAAAAAAAAATCACGAGTAATTTAATACTATAGGTAAAACCAGTTATATTTAATAGGTAAACTATTTACTAAGCACTTTTATTTTAATAAAAAGTTTAACATGCAGATATAACCTCCGCGAAGCAACAAGCAACTCCTCGAAGGTTAAGATAAAATCAAATATATATATATATATATACTTTTCTGGTGTCAAAAAAATATAACCTAATGAAAAAAACTTAATACTAAAACGAAATGTTGGTAAAAAATATATATATTTTTCCCATTTGTTAACAAAAAATAAAAAGTAAAAAAATGTTAGTATTAAGCTTTATTAGAAAACTAAACCCAGCAATACTATTCTAAACCAGTTGAGGGTTAAATTAGTTTTAGGTGAAATTAAGTTTCATAAAAACAAAATAACTGTTAAAATAAATAAAAAAATATTAATATTCATTTTGTAAAAATATGATTAAACTCAAATAGTCGAAAACATAGCTATTAGAACCCACAATTTTATTTTGTGTTAAAAATATATTTGTCACAGAAAATTTTTACCCTCTCTAGAAAACATATTTGAAAGTCATAAAACATTTGAATAACTAAACCATGTACTGCACCTTTACTTTATAGCATAAGTTAATTTAAACAAATAAGAAAGAAAACTATTGACAATAATTTAAATGGTAACAACCATTAATAAGGTACTTTGGGATTATACCGACCACATCAGTATGAAGACAAAAATATAAATTTATAGAAATAAACATGATAGAACGAAAAAACAACTCTTTAATTACAAAATTACAAACGATTATCAATTATTATTAATGGGGTCAGATTCCATTATATGCCCCCAACGCTTAAACTTTTTTTCAATGAACTTAGAACGTTATAAAACGATGTATTTGAGTAACAGAACTAACATTCCATCAATCAACAAGCATTTCCAGGTATTGTGATCGGTATTGTTGTCGCTGTTATCTTATCTATCTCGAGAAATCCCGATTACGGCATGGCCACGGCATCACATCATGATTACTTAAGTTTTTTTGCACGGTACATAATTGCCTTTCCCATTACAATTCAATTATATTTCTGATCACCCCCTCTAGAAATTTGATATTTTACTGATAGGTACTATCTCGAGGCATGTTTTTATTTCGTCGACATCAGCGCGGCTGCCGAAGCCGCGCTGATGGCCGGAGGCACTCGCATTTTGGGTGGCGGAGTGTGATCAAGAATAAAAACAAGTTTTTGTGTGTTTTTTTTTTCAATTAAGAGTTTAGTTTTTGTTTGGTAATGTTTGTTTTTGTTGAATTTTTGTGTTTAGAGAATTGTAGGAGACTCTGCAATCACGTTTATTCTACTAGACCGCTCGACTTTGACCTCTGTCTGAGGATGGGGAGGGGTTTGCGATAAGACAATACCTGTTTTATATTGACGAAATATTGTTCTACGCTAATCTAGTAATCAGTAGAAGCAAAATTTCAAATAACGATTCATGTCTGGGTGTGATCGGTATAATCCCAGAGTACCGTTGTTTCGCCTCTTGGGTGAGAACGGAAGAAAATTTTAATAAACACTTATTTTCAAAAGTAAGAATAAAATTAGTTTAATAATACTTAAAATTGTATATAACTTACCTTGCACTTGTTCAAAACTTGATGACAAATAATGTTCACAATAATCAACAACTGACCGGCGGCACTGAAAAACAAATTACTTCACCAATCGTACATACACACCATCTCTCGTCAAACCAACTACACTGACGCCATTTTTGGCGACTGCAGCGAGAGCGAGTTACTTCCAAATTTCCTTTGTATTCTGCTTATTTCTCATCGATGTCTACATAATCGAACTGTTGCTTCGATATCGTCATTCGCGTTTAGTAACGGCAGCGGCAGACTATGGCAATTCAACTCGATATATCGAACCTCGAGTTCGAACGATTTAAACAATCGAACCGGTCCGAACGCGATACTTTCAATCGTACAGCCCTACAGCCCATGACAAACAACCCTCCCCTATAGCCCATGACGACATCAACTTTCTCTTTCTCTAGTCACTGAGTCACGTCCACATCTGTGCCTATTGTTCGTGAATCGCGCGAAAACGAAACAAAGGTCAAATGGAGTAAACCGTTTTAGCTCAAAATATTTATAAAAATACGTTTGTCTAAAAAAAATCAAAACTCCCGACTTTCTACAAAATACAAGCATAATTCCCGCTTTATTCAAGGCAGGTAAAATTCAAGCATAATTCCCGCTCTTCCCGATTTTCAAGGCTGCTGGACACCCTGACGATGAATTCCAATGTACAGTGAAAATGTGCGGTAACCACAGACTTCAAATCACCAGTGATGACAGCTCCGTTAACACAGCATAAACTGCGCATGTACCTAAATATAGGCTTAGACTTAAGCATTAGCTGACTAATTGCAAACAGTAGAACAACTAACAATGCCTGAAGAGCTGGATAAACAATACCGCTAGATGTAGACAATAGAGATAAATGAAGAGCTGGAATGACCTCCTATGCTATTGCCTAAGGTTAATGTGCAAAAGGATGAGATCATCAGGAGAGCAACAAGAATCATTCTAGAAATTGCATATAATGCAATGGTTGTTGTATACCATAATATTCTGTAGAATATCCAGAACTCTTTTATTCATAATTTTCTCGGCAACTTATATTGACATTATTACAATATCAGATTTTAAAACATGATTCCTTATTAGCAATCATGGGTGTTAGAAAACAAAGCCTAAGACAATATTAGACCTGGTATTACTGGAAACAAGTCAACTTCCAGTAACTATAACGTAATATATATATTTATGACCAGTCATGAAACTTAACACACAGTGAAATTTTATACGCTGATGACACACAAGCAAACAATTTGGAAAATCTTGTTCAATGCACTAAAGATACAATGGCAGAATTATCGAATTAGTTTTCAGTAAAGGGCCTAAAAACTAAACAATAATAAAACACAAACCATGGAATTGAAACTTATCAAAATAAAGAAGCAAAAACAAATTGACTCCTTTTATAAGGGTTCAGTAGTAAAAAGTACAGAGTTTAGGATTCGAAGTAGACGACCATTTAGACTGGAGTAATTACATGAATGTAGTTGAATATACTCAATTTAATATACATGATTTAAAAGGTACTTATATCACATTAAGTTAAAGACATAGTGTATTTATTATATGTATGCATTATATGTATGTGTATATATTAGTTTATAATATGTTTTAGTTTATGACAGTTTTGCTTTTTTATTGAGAAACTTTATAGGGAGCACAAATTCATCCAGTCTTATGAAAACAAAGTTCTTGTATAAGATTTTTGATATGTAGCCAACAGTGAAAATATGCGGTAACCACAGACCTCAAATCCCAAGTGATGACAGCTACGCTAACACAGCATAAACTACGCATGTACCTAAATATAAGCGTAGACTTCACAATTAGCTTCCTAATTGCACTACTAGAACTACTAACAATGCCCGAAGAGCTGGATAAACAGTTGGATTGGTGAAGACAATAGAGATAAATGAAGAACTGGAATTACCTCCTAACCTACTGCCTAAAGTTTAGAATAGTGTTTGTGTATATTTTGTTAATTAGAACAAATATAATACGTGTTGTTTATAATGGCTAACCCAGACGACGAACATTTTGATGACTTCGTTTTAGGTGTTTATGGATGCATCGTTTTCAACCGTGGTTAATGAAGTTGAGGAAAATGAGCAAGATGACATCGTTCTACCATAATGTCAGTGAAAGTGAAGATCATTTTAGTGATTCAGATTCAGAACAAAGCCAAATTCAGCCTTCAACTGTACGTGCTCAAAAAAATACTTGGACTGATGTGACTGTATTGTGGTTCTAGTCACTATACCACTTTATAATGTCAATCATGGCCCAAACTTACCAGAAAATTTTACATCAGACACAACACCTATTAAATATTTCTATCTTTTTCAATGAAGACATAATTGATCATATTGTTCAAGAAACTAACTTATATGCAAAAAAAAAAAAAAAATACAACTACATCTGCCACCACAATCTAGATTATCGAGATGGAACAACATAAATTCTATAGACTTGAAAGCTTTCCTTGGTGTTGTCATAAACATGGGCCTAATTTCCTTGAATTCCATTGAGGATTATTTTAGTACAAAATTAGAATCCCGGATCCCATTTTTTTAGCAATGTTTTCTCAAAAAACGAGTTCCTAAATATTTTTTGACAACTTCATTTCACACACGAACAAGGGCAGGGGTGATGTTAGAAGAAAAGGTTCCCTAATACAACCTATCGTTAATCACATTAGCGGAATGTGTAAATGGTTTTACGATCCTAGTAGTAGGGTTGCAGTCGACAAAAGCACTATATCTTTCAAAGGTAAAGTTAGCTTCCGTATATATAATCCACAGAAACCAACTAAGTTTGGTATGATGATCTTTGTCCTTTCAGACAGTCAAAATGGGTATATATATGATTTCATCCCCTACTTTGGAAAAACAAGACATTATACATGGTTCAACACTTCTAAAGACAACACAAATATTCAAGGCCTTTTGCCAAACAGTAGATATGAAGGACCCGGCCAAACCTGTAACGGGATTGACTGTTTATACAGATCGCTACTATACTAGCCCTGAGCTAGCAAATGAACTGCTCAGTTTAGGTTGTTTAGTAACAGGCACTGTTATGCCAACAAGAGTGGGGATGCCTCCTAATATAAAAAGTGTTACTAAGAAGCTGAAAAAGGGAGATGTGCTAGCTCAGAGAAACAACAATATGTTGGTAGTTTAATGGAAAGATAAAAGGATTGTACACATGTTGTGTACAAACAATAAAGGAAGTAGGGCTGATATGACTAATGTTCAAAGTAAGTGGCCATATAAGCCACCAACAGCTAAACCAAATGTAGTCCTAGACTACACTAAAAACATGGGCGGAGTAGATCGAAGTGATCACTTTATATCCTCATACCATTTTATGAGACGTACGAAGAAATGGTACAGGAAAATATGTTTTTTGTTACTGGAGGTAGCAACTGTTAACTCCTACATTTTGTACAAAGATATCCAAAACAGAAATCTCAAAAAGCCGATGACACATGAACAGTTTAGGAAGAGTTTGGTGAAAGATCTTGTGGCTGACAAAGTAGCTCAACCTACGCCTAGGCGTGGACGTCGCGGTCGACCCAACCACGGAGCAACGCCCTCCGTAGAACGCTTAAACGGGAAACTCCAATTCATTCAGAAGCGACTGAAGGGTTCTGCTAGATGTGTAGTCTGTCTAAAAAAGGTTTACGGAAAGAAACTGTATATATTCCTGCAAAACCTGTGGAGACCATCCAGCCTTACACCCCGAAATTTGCTTCGAAGCATTTCACACCTTGGATAATTATGCATAAATTATTGAATGTCAGTCTCATATATTGATGCTCTTATTACAAAATTACGTTTCTTTTCAATTCACAATTATTTTATCTTTATTCATATATTTTACTACTTTAAATCTAAATGTAAATAACTTTTAATATTTTTTGTTTACTTTTCTAACTGTAAAACAGGTAATAAAAAAATATAAATTAATTTTTTGTTGATATTTGTATTTATATAACCTATTTGTACCTTATAAATTTTTTTTAAAACAGGGTAATTTAAAAAAATTTATTTTGGCGTAGTGACATTTTAAATCCATATTGTACTGGAACTTTGGAGCAGCTCTAACCACTGTCTGGAAAGTAAAGCAGTGGCGTCTATGACAGATGAAATTTGAGTTTAGGCAATAAACTCATTAACCAACACGATTTTTAAATAAAAAATTGAAATGAACCAGTAGAAAAATAAATAATCTGAAGAATGGTTTCTAGAGTGTAAACACCAAGTTATCACCAAAACCGATATCTACGTCAGTTAGTCACGGACTTGCTGTAGTGGCAGTGAAACCAGCCGGATATACGTAGGTGCGCATTCAGAAGACTTTCTAGGCTTTGCTTAGAAGCCTAACTAGACTCCAAAAGGAATATAACGTATCAAACCTAAAAGAGGAAGGAAATTTGAGAATCAGAAAAAAGCCTCCACATGCAGTGGACACTGAATTATATCAAAACATTGTTAAGAGACAGTATGATGAAGTCAAGGAAGAAAACATCTTATTCACTGGAAAGTAAATGTACAGAAACTATAAATATAATAGAAGCATATTTAAATGAAAATGGAAGAGGCACAGCAATGGCTATAGGAACTTTGGTCCAGACGTCGGTAATTGACCGTTTTTCCAAGCTGCTTCTACTTCTGATCAAACTGATAAAAGAGACATGTATGGTATTCGGAAGACGAATGTATGTAGATGCTACCAAAAAGGTGATGGGATTAACCTCTTCTCGTATGGAGGTACTGTATGGTGACAAATCTTTTAAACCTTAATTAATTTATTGGATTTATTGGAATTCAGCAGTGGCGTCTATGACAGATGAAATTTGTGGATGAATTTATTGGAATTAATTATTGGATTCACGTTTGACACTGTTTCTGCATAGTGAAACATTAGGTACCAGAAAATAAATTATAAGTATATTTATATTTGAAGTACATTATATGGAAGTACATTATAATTATGATGATTATTTGTGTGTAATGGTAAATAAAAATACTTTTTATCCAATGAAATGTATAGATTAAAGATACAAAATGTGATAGAAGCAAATACTTAAATGTCACCTAAAACCGTGAACTTTAGTGTACAACACACCACACCATGTCATGTCAAATTGGATGATCTTTTATACTTCCTTCGCTTTTAGGCCTACTGTTATATTATATTACTGTTCTATATATGTTATAGCCTTATAAATAATAATGCATTTATATTTACAGTCAAGAATGAGAAAATTGAGTGCCAGAAGATGATATAAGACTAAGTTATTGGAGGCTGCGGCGTTCAATGATCTTGATATTCCATCGGGTTGAGATTCATCTAATACCTGAATGGAAGATGGAAGACGATGGTTCGATAATCGAATGACGTAAAAAAAATTGACAGGAGTTCTTGACTCTGAGATTTTGCTGCCTTTTTAGTGAAGCTCTGACTAGAACTTGTGGCAAAAATACGAAATGAACCATGAGCTAATGATAGACCTGGACCATCAGGGTTGAACTTGACAAGAAGCACGGTACGTATACACAATTGAAACAAACTAACGAAATACCCACTACTGAACTTTAAAGGTGCTATTGCTACATCTTTCGTGGTTCAAGCTTTTGTAGCAAAAAAGCGAGAAAGACCTACTAACGCGGCTTTTCTAGAACCACTGAAAAACGACAAGCTCCAACCAAAATGGCTGCTGAAGTTAGGTATGACGGAGTAAGCCTACCCAAAGAAGACAAAGAGCGTACATCCCTCCAAATGCCGTGAAAGTAGCGGGAAGTGTGGCAAACCAGTTTGTTCGACTTCCCATTATTTAAATGTGGGAACGAAAAAAGCTTTTCCTTGGATTTATTGTTAGGAAGGAAAAGTTGGCTATATGTAGTATTTGTAAAAACGTGTCGCGCTTGGATACTTTTAAGACAGAGCGCTCCAGCATTTAAAATGAATGGCGTGCGTTCTTACCTAAGTTGGTTTTAATGGTAAAACTGAGGCTGCTCAACTCACATTGCCGAGGAAAAAATATTTGACGACAAAACAATTTTCTCTTCGTGAGACAGCCGAAACTATTGTTGAAGTAACCAAATCCCTAACAATTGAAATCCTCACAGATGCCATTAATGTTTCACACCTAGAAACTACAAAAGTTGTTTTCAAAACTGCTTACTATCTAGCCAAGTGCAATAGGCCTCACTCAAGACTTATTTGACCTGTAGACCTTATTTGACTAATTGCAATCATGCTACACTGTAGAAATACTGTTGCACAAATAATTGATCACGTTTCAAGTGAAATGAGAACAAAAAATATCAAGTAAATTTTAAACATTTTGGGTAAAACATCAGTTGTTGACGAGTCAACAACTGTAGACTCGAAATATAATCTAATAGTGTATATAAAAAGTGAGTTCAGCAAAGAGTACAGTCCTCATTTCTAGTTCTTAGACTTCATTGAGCTGAGCAGTCAAACATCTCAGGTAATTGTTAAATATGTACTAAACTGTTTAAACATTAATGCCCTCCGAACTATTTGTCTTCGTCCAATACTTGAATAAAAGTTTCTCACTCTTCCGAGCACAATATTTCATTCGAATTAAGCAGTCTATAAATATATAGAATGGATGTAGTTGAATATATTAATTGTAATAGACATTTTTTCAAAAGGTACTTATATCACATGAAGTTAAATACATATTGTATTCATTATTTGCATAAGTTAATATAATAAGCATTAAAGTTTATAATATTTTTTAGTTTATGATAGTTTTGCTCAAAAATGGCTCCAACACTAAATTATGTATTTATTGAGAAAGTTTACAGTGAGCACAAATTCATCCAGTCTTATGAAAACAGAGTTCTTATGTAAGATGTGTGACTACATGAATCCACAATGAATTCCAATGTACAGTGAAAATGTGCGGTAACCACAGACCTCAAATCACAAGTGATGACAGCTACGCTAACACAGCATAAACTACGCATGTACCTAAATATAAGCCTAGAATTCACAATTAGCTTTCTAATTGCACTACTAGAACTATTATCAATGCCTGAAGAGCTGTATAATCAATACAGCTGGAAGCAGACAATAGAGATAAATGAAGAGATGGTTACATAATACAGTTGGATGTAGATAATAGAGATAAATGAAAGAGCTGTAATAAAACAATACAGCTGATGCAGACAATAGAGATAAATTTGCGGTAACCACAGACAACAAATCACAAGTGATGACAGCTCCGTTAACACAACATAAGCTACGCATGTACCTAAATATAAGCCTAGACTTGAGCATTAGCTTTCTAATTGCACTACTAGAACTATTATCAATGCCTGAAGAGCTGTATAAACAATACAGCTGGATGCAGACAATAGAGATAAATTTGCGGTAACCACAGACATCAAATCACAAATGATAACAGCTCCGTTAACACAACATAAGCTACGCATGTACCTAAATATAGGCTTAGACTTGAGCATTAGCTTTTTAATTGCACTACTAGAACTATTATCAATGCCTGAAGAGCTGTATAAACAATACAGCTGGATGCAGACAATAGAGATAAATTTGCGGTAACCACAGACATCAAATCACAAGTGATGACAGCTCCGTTAACACAACATAAGCTACGCATATACCTAAATATAAGCCTAGACTTGAGCATTAGCTTTCTAATTGCACTACTAGAACTATTATCAATGCCTGAAGAGCTGTATAAACAATATAGCTGGATGCAGACAATAGAGATAAATTTGCGGTAACCACAGACATCAAATCACAAGTGATGACAGCTCCGTTAACACAACATAAGCTACGCATGTACCTAAATATAAGCCTAGACTTGAGCATTAGCTTTCTAATTGCACTACTAGAAACTATTATCAATGCCTGAAGAGCTGTATAAACAATACAGCTGGATGCAGACAATAGAGATAAATTTGCGGTAACCACAGACATCAAATCACAAATGATAACAGCTCCGTTAACACAACATAAGCTACACATGTACCTAAATATAGGTTTAGACTTGAGCATTAGCTTTTTAATTGCACTACTAGAACTATTATCAATGCCTGAAGAGCTGTATAAACAATACAGCTGGATGCAGACAATAGAGATAAATTTGCGGTAACCACAGACATCAAATCACAAATGATAACAGCTCCGTTAAACACAACATAAGCTACGCATGTACCTAAATATAGGCTTAGACTTGAGCATTAGCTTTCTAATTGCACTACTAGAACTATTATCAATGCCTGAAGAGCTGGATAAACAATGCAGCTGGATGCAGACAATAGAGATAAATGATGAGCTGGATAAACAATACAGCTGGAAGCAGACAATAGAGATAAATGAAGAGCTGGTTACACAATACAGTTGGATGTAGATAATAGAGATAAATGAAGAGCTGTATAAACAATACAGCTGGAAGCAGACAATAGAGATAAATGAAGAGCTGGTTACACAATACAGCTGGATGTAGATAATAGAGATATATGAAGAGCTGTATAAACAATACAGCTGGGTGCAGACAATAGAGATAAATTTGCGGTAACCACAGACATCAAATCACAAGTGATAACAGCTCCGTTAACACAACATAAGCTACGCATCTACCTAAATATAAGCCTAGACTTGAGCATTAGCTTTCTAATTGCACTACTAGAACTATTATCAATGCCTGAAGAGCTGTATAAAAATACAGCTGGATGCAGACAATGGAGATAAATTTGCGGTAACCACAGACATCAAATCACAAGTGATAACAGCTCCGTTAACACAACATAAGCTACGCATGTACCTAAATATAAGCCTAGACTTGAGCGTTAGCTTTCTAATTGCACTACTAGAACTATTGTCAATGCCTGGAGAGCTGGATAAACAATACCTCTAGATGTAGACAATAGAGATAAAAAGAGCTGAAATTACCTCCTATCCTATTGCCTAATTTACGCAGGTCAATGTGCATAAGGATGACATCATCAGGAGAGCAACAAGAACTATTCCAGAAATTGCATATAATGCAATGGTTATTGTATATCATAATATTTTTTAGAATATCTAGGACTATACTATAATAGAATATCCGTACTTGTACCGTCTACTTATAGTGACATTACTATATCAGACGTCAATAACCGACCATTTTCCAAGGATCGGAGTAGCTCCCACTTTTAATAAAATAAATAGATAGGATGTACAGAAGTATTCGGTAGGCGAGATGTATGTAGATGTTACCAAAAAGGGTTGGGATTAACCTTTTCTCGTATGGAGGGACTGTATGGTGCCAAATTTTTAAACTTTAGAATTAATTATTGGATACATGTTTTTAACACTATTACTGCATAGTGAAACATTAGGTACCAGAAAATAAATTAGAAGTAATCAGCTGATAAATTTAAAAAAAATTTATTCTTGCTTTCACCACCGAAAATCTGTTGGACGAGTATTGGGAGATTTGACATTGTGAATATTTTATTTTATGATGATTATTTGTGTGTAATGGTAAATAAAAATAATTTTTATCCTATGAAATGTATAGATTAAAGATACATAATTAGATAGAAGCAAGTACCTAAATGTCACCTAAAATCGTGACGTTTAGTGTACAATACACCGGACTATGTCATGTACGAGTAAAATTGGATGATCTCTTATACTTTCTTAGCTTTTAGGCCTACTGTTATTTTATATACTGTTCTATATAGGCAATATTCTTATTAATAATAATGTATTTATATTTACAGTCAAGAGTGAGGAAATTTGAGTGCCAGAAGATTATATAAGACTAAGTTATTGGAGGCGGCGTTCAATGATCTTGATATTCCATCGGGTTCAGATTGATCTAATATTGGAAGAGATGATAAAGACGATACTCCGATGATCGAAGGACATAGAAGGTGTGATGGAATTCTTGACTCAAGGAATTGGATAATCCATTACTTCTGTGACTGCAACTGGCACAGATTTTGCTGCATCTTTTCGAAGCTCTGCCTAGAACTTGTGCTCAAAAGTATAAAAGGAACCATTAGCTAATGATATACCAGGACCATCAGGGCTGAACTTGACAAGAAGCATGGTACGTAAACACAATTGAAACAAAACGATTCAAATACTAACTACTGGACTATAAAGATTTAGCTACATGTTTTGTGGTTCAAGCTTTAGTAGTAATTAAACAAGAAAAACCTATTAACGCAACCACTGAAAAACGACAAGCTCCAACCAAAATGGCTGCTGAAGTCAGGTATGACGGAGTAAGCCTACCCAAAGAAGACAAAAAGTGTCCATCTTTCTATATGCCGTGAAAATAGTTGCAAGTCTTGGCCGAACAATACTCATTTACGGGAAGTGTGGCAAACCAGTTTGTTCGGCTTGCATGGAGCCTTTCCATACAAAAATAAAATAAACGATTTACAAGATGTATACTTTTTAATGTGTAAAACATAATAAAGTCGGGTTTTGCTTTACTTCTTTTATTTTTAACAGCTTTTTCTCTTCTTTCCGCAAACCCCACTCTGGCACCGAGCGGTGCCAGTTTATAGTGTCAGTCCAAACACATTCTTACACAGAATATTTATAATCATTTATATGCCAAAAGGTTATTGAATTAAAAACCGATAAAAACTGCCAAAAAACAAGTTTTACTGTGTACAGTATATAATTAATCGATCATATTTTATATTATAGTGCAATATTTGTGTTTTCTTCAACGTTAAAGATTTATAAATCCTTGTTCAATGGAATAAAATTTTATTATTTTAACAATTTATTAAAGACAGGAAAATTAATTTATTATCTTAACATTTACGTGGTATTGAAGAATAACGATGGGAAATACAATTATGGGGGTTTAGCTAGTTCTGCTGTTTATAGTCTTTGTCAGAAACTTAGAGGTACAAAATGCCATGTAGTTTTTGATAACTTTTTTACTTCTTTTCCATTGATGGAGAAGCTGTATTCTGATAAAATATTTTGCACTGGGACGGTAAGAACAGACCGCAAAGGCCTTCCAACAGTTGCAAGAGAAAAGAAACAAGTGACAAAATCCTCTTCAGTGTGGTCAGTAAAAACCGCATAAGTTATGTAAAGTGGCAAGACACCAAACAAGTGTCTGTGTGCTCCACTGCATTCATGCCAAACGAAATAACCCAGGCACAACGAACTCAAAAGGATGGTTCTAAATTACTAGTGGACTGTCCAAAACATATTGTAGAGTACACCAAAGGAATGGGCGGGGTCGATCGATTCGACCAAAAAAGGTCTATATACCAGATTTCAAGAAAGTGTAGGAGATGGTGGTTACGACTTTTTTACTTTTTGGTTGAGAGTTGTATGGTGAATGCTTTCATACTGTACAGCGCTGTCCACAAAAAGCGCCCAGAACCAAATGCAGTTCAGAAGGCTACTTGGCCAAGGACTGACCGAAAATTTTACAACCAGGAGACGCCCAAGTACAAGTAGTAGCTTTCTAAGCCCATCATCCAAATTTTCGCCACACGAAAGAATTTGGAGTGCCGGACGAAGTGCGATTACTGAATGTAGGCAGTCATTTCCCCGAAGAACTGGAGACATACAAAAGATTCCGGTTGTGTAGTTCGAAGACAAATAACAAAAGGTCAAAAATAAAGTGCTCTGTGTTCAATGTATCACTGTGTTCTTTATACGAGTAAATACAAAAATTGTCAATAAATATCTGTTTTTATAACTATATACAGGGTTTATAAAATGTGTCCAATCTTCTTTCCATATATTTGTAATAAGCATTATAAGGCAGTGGCATCAGGTTTACCACCTAACTTAGCACCTAGACGGGCAGTGGAAGTCATATTGCCACTCTCGTAAACACGGGTAAAAATTTTTTTAATAAAAGGTACTTTTTGTGTTTATTGGGGTCTAATATAACAGGAATCTCAATTTTCTACTTTATATGTGTCCCACATTTCTCTGCCTTATAAAGGGTAAACAAGTGTTAGGTTAGCAGACTCGGGGTTATTCCGCGCACTTGTGCTCGGGTATTTACGCGAACGTTGCCGCCATGCGCGGTTTCCCTCCGAATGCTTCAAAATTGTAAGAATTTTGGTTACAATTCTCGTAATCATTGTAGATACCGAGGACGTATCTTAGAACAACTCAGCGTCAAAGCTCGACTCCATATCAACTAAAATCGGCACTGAAAGCCATTAAAACTGGAAGCTCCATAAAAAACGCCAGGAAGGAATTCCAGAATCCACATTACGGGACAAATTAAATATAGCTGACAATGGAGATTTATTTCCAGCATTTGGACGAAAATATATTTTCACCCTAGAGCGAGAAAAAGAAATTCACGACAATGTAATTAAACTATCAAACCTTTTTACAGGGTTACCCATATAGAATTGAGGCGTCTGGTTTTTGAGTTCGCCAAAAAGAATCACGTTAAACACAATTTTAATAGAGAGCAAGGCGTAGCTGGGTATGATTGGATTTAATTGTTCACTAAAATAAATCCCGAGGTAAAGCCTAGATAATCCGACAGTACTAGCATTAACAAGTTCGAGATTTCAGGATTGAGTCTCAGTAACTTTTCTGAAGAGGACTTTACTCCAGCAGAAGAATTTCAAGAACCCGTTGTAATGGACGATGCTGAATCTTCCTTTACAAGCACGTGCTTTGTTGCCTCACCTTTTGTTTCTACTTCAACCAATTGTACTGAACGTGTACCATTCAAGGAAGTCGCTCCGATTCCAGAATATACCAATAAGAACAACAACGACACGAATAAAACATGCATTCGGAAATACCGACCACCAGCACCCCCATCAAGATGAGTTTGGAAGATAATAAAGAAACAAAATTGGGCAAAAGAATCTGCAAAAAGGAGCTCGTCAAAAGTAAAAAGAAGGTAAACAAAAAGAAGTGTCTACCAAATCACCCAGCAAAGCAGCTAAGAAATTAACACGGAAGTTAAGTTTTAACAAGAAAGACAGGCCTAACCATTCATACAAGAAGCAAAAAAACTTGAAGCCTTTCTGAAAAAAAGACGAGTTTGAGTTATCATTGAATGAAGTGTGTGACGACAACGAGTTCGACGATATTGATATGACATTTAGTGATAAAAATAAATAAAATGCATTTTATGTGACAAATTTGGAAGAGACAATGAACTTCCGACACATGAGATGCCTGAGTTCCGATGCGTCAAATGTGGGTTTTCAGATGTGGGAAAACATCTTGTTTTTGTCTAATTAAACTTATTAATTTTGTAAATAAATTGTAACAAACTAATTTTGGTGGGTAATTTTATTTTTAACACGCATAAAAATACATGCACTTAATTACCCCAAGCTCTGCGCGGTATTACCCAAAGACGTGGGGAATACCGCGCCATCCAAGGCATTAGTTAGATATGTTTATTCTCTAACTATAACATTTACAGCTTATTGGAATTTTTATATTGAAGCTAATGTACATATAATTTGGAGACTAGTGTCAGGTAGAATATGGTCAGAAAAATGTCCTTCCTTAAGAGCGCGGAATTTTCTCAGTCTCCTCTAATACATTTAAATTGACGATTAACACTCAGCCCCACATGAAGAATCATGATAGTCATACTTTGATAATCATATTTACACTTAGTGTAGATGAGCATGTATGAAAGTGTTAAATTTATAAAATTTCTCAAACGGTAATGAGTTTTCAGAGTGTGGTTAGTAGAGATGTTTACTAACAAAGTATTAAATGAAAAGCTAAAATATATTATAAAGCATGCACTTGAAGTAAAATGAGGTCCATTTTTTTATTCCAATTTAAAATTAATAAAAAAATATTTTTATAATATTCACTACTTTACAAAAAAGGATGAAGTTTTTATAGAATAATGAGTTTGAAATGTATAAAATTCAATGAAAATTGAAATTATGAAATAGCCAAACTACACTTATGGGCTTTTTACGAAACCAAATTGGCTAAGTTTGAGTGTGAAAATTTCTTTTGTCACCAAAGATGTCACCTTTCGGGGGTAGTAATTAGATTAATAAAGTGTATGTTCTTTATTACGAAATACAGATATAAGAAAACTTTATTTTGGTTGATGCCCAGAAAATAGTTAACACAGGTTTTTCTCTGCTGCTGATGGTGGAAGTCATAAGAGGAACAATGATCTTCCGGAAACTTTATTGGATTGGTAACCAGAACATAGCTAGCACACATCTTCCTCTGCTGCTGATGGTGGAAGTCATGAGAGGAACAATGATCTTCCGGAAACTTTATTGGGTTGGTACACAGAAAATAAGCTAACACACGTCTTCCCCTGCTGATGGTGGTGGAAGTCATGAGCGGAACAATGATATTCAGGAAACTTTATTGGGTTGATGCCCAGAAAATAGTTAACACAGGTTTTTCTCTGCTGCTGATGGTGGAAGTCATAAGAGGAACAATGATCTTCCGGAAAATTTATTGGATTGGTAACCAGAAAATAGCTAGCACACGTCTTCCCTCTGCTGTTGATGGTGGAAGTCATGAGAGGAACAATGATCTTCCGGAAACTTTATTGGGTTGGTACACAGAAAATAGCTAGCACACGTCTTCCCCTGCTTGATGGTGGTGGGAAGTCATGAGCGGAACAATGATCTTCCGGAAACTTTATTGGGTTGGTACACAGAAAATAGTTAGCGCACGTCTTCCTCTGCAGGTGGTGGTGGAAGTTTATGAGATGAACAATGATCTTCCGGAAACTTTATTGGGTTGGTACCCAGAAAACAGCTAGCACACGTCTTCCTCTGCTGCTGGTGGTGGAAGTCATGAGAGGAACAATGATCTTCCGGAACATTATTGGACTGGTACCCAGAAAAACAGCTAGCACACGTCTTCCTCTGCTGTGCTGGTGGTGGAAGTCATGAGAGGAACAATGATCTTCCGGAAACATTATTGGACTGGTACCCAGTACACGTCTTCCTCTGCTGCTGGCGGTGGAAGTCATAAGAGGAACAATGATCTTCCGGAAACTTTATTGGGTTGGTACACAGAAAATAGTTAGCGCACATCTTCCTCTGCAGGTGGTGGTGGAAGTTATGAGATGAACAATGATCTTCCGGAAACTTTATTGGGTTGGTACCCAGAAAACAGCTAGCACACGTCTTCCTCTGCTGCTGGTGGTGGAAGTCATAAGAGGAACGATGATCTTCCGGAAACATTATTGGGTTGGTACCCAGAAAACACAGCTAGCACACGTCTTCCTCTGTTGCTGGTGGTGGAAGTCATGAGAGGAACAATGATCTTCCGGAAAACATTATTGGACTGGTACCCAGTACACGTCTTCCTCTGCTGCTGGCGGTGGAAGTCATAAGAGGAACAATGATCTTCCGGAAACTTTATTGGGTTGGTACCCAGAAAACACCTTATAACCTATGTCAAGGACAAGAGTAGCTTTCGAACCACCACCTTTGGTATCACTGTTGCCCGAAATCGCATACTTTCACAAAAGGAAATTCGATCGGACTTTAAACCCGGTAGTAGTAGAGCAGCCCTATATACTCGCCAGGCCTCAATGTAACGGCTTTAAACCAAGTACATGAAACCGAGGCTGGAAATGAACCTCTGTAACGACAGTTTACCCAAGATTCCAGCCCGGCGGTAGTAATAAGATGACAGCGAGTCTAGCTGTACGCCCAAAAGGCTCTGGTGCCGTAACCGAGAGCTTGACCATAGCGATGATCGCCGAGAGCACGTCAATCAATGGGACTGCGACCGGAATCCGTGCTGGGGAAGTGTGGGCATCTCGCGAGGTTTTGTCAACGTCATTCAGTCGTACGGTGCTTTTATTGTAAGGTCAAGGGTGTCTTGAAGCAAAAGTGTAACTATAGTCGAGAAACGTAAAACCGGCTCAGACAGACGGAGGTCACCTGAGTGCGGATCGAAGACGTCACAGGACCTTCGAGGAATGGAAGAAGTGGCGCTAATCGATTAGAACCTTTGTAGGAGACATTGGGGAAAGCCAAAATAAGACCGACCCCCGACCGCACCTTGAAGTTGTCTTGTCCTGGCGGGTTGTTTTTCACATTATTAGATACTGGGGCCGCTGTAAACCTTTTATGAGAAAAGGTTGATTAGCGGAATAACTGGTTCTCAGCCACTAGAGAACTGTCCGACTCTCCGATTAGCAGATGGAAGAACTTCTAAGGTCGAGGTAGTATACTCCCTGGACGGAAGAGTTGACGATAAACTATCAAGAAAAAGCATGAACTCCACAATTAAAATTGATTAATGCATATACATTTTAAAATATGCAGATTGCTGACGTAACTTGTAATAAAAACACACAGAGAATATTTCACTTGTAAAGGTTAAGGAAAGTGCGTTCTGGAACTGCTAATTTTGCCGTGACACCACTGATTGTAACCGTTTTGTAACGGTTTCAATAAAAACCCAAAGTTACCACCAAAACCAATATCTAAGTCAGTAAGTCACGGACTTGTGGTAAAAGTGAACCCAGCCGGATATAAATTGGTTGGCATTCAGAAGAAAAATTTCCTTAGCAGCCTAACTAGAATCCAAATGGAATACGACATACCAAACCTAGAAGAAGAAGGAATGTTGAAAATCTGGAAAGAGCCTCCACATGTAGTAGTTATTGTGGAATTAGATTTAAAATTGTTCAGAGACAATAGGATGAGAGTAAATGAAGAAAATATTCATTGAAAAGTAAATGTACAGAAACTAGATAATAAAGTAGAAGCATACTTAAATGAAAATGTAGGAACCTCAGCAATGGCTATAGGAACTTTGGGCCAGACGTCAATAACCGACCATTTTCCAAGGATCGGAGCAGCTTCTACATCTGATCAAATAAATATATAGAAGAGACGTGTATAGTATATATAGTAGTATTTGGAAGGCTAGATGTCTGTAGATGTTACCAAAAAGGTGTTGGGGTTTAACCTCTTCTCGTATGGAGGCCCTGTATGGTGCCAAATGTTTTAAACCTTAGAATTAATTATTGGATACACGTTTTGACACTATTACTGCATAGGGAAAAATATTAGGTACCAGACAACTGATCAGCTGATTCAAATATTTTTTTTAAGTTTGACACTATTACTGCATAGGGAAAATATTAGGTACCAGACAAACTGATCAGCTGATTCAAATATTTTTTTAAGTTTTTTTATTATTTTTTTTTAATTTTTTTTATTATTTTTATTTTGTTTTTATTTTTTTTAATCTCTTTTAAGCCTCAGCTTCTGCTATGTAGGCTGCGATTTTCACTGGTTTATTATTATTTTTTTCAAAGTACACTGTTTCGTGTCTATACATGATTGGCCCTCCCGGGATTTGAACCCGTGATCTCTCCTTTAGAGAGCCGAGACTATAACCATTAGTCTACGGAGGAGGACTTTTTTTAAGTTTACATTCATTCTTTGCTTTCACCATTGAAAGTCTATTGGATGAATAATGGAGATTTGTAATTATGAATATTTTATTTTATGATGATTGTTTGAGTGTAACGGTAAATAAATAAACGGTAAATACTCGGAACTAAAAGCATATCCGAACTAGATTCAGTTTGAACTTGAGGATGAAATATCCAGTAATTCCTAATGTGACTCGTCCGGTCGACTCGTCTGAAATATCCGATGCAGAAGTCGTCCTCAAACGGTTTCTTAGAAGTTGAGCTTTATTTGTTTGAGGGTATCCCCCTAAATCCTGAAAAGTGTCAATCCTGCAGAAAGGAAACTCAAGTAGGTAAAACCGGGGCAATACCCCACACGTTAGTTTGTAGTTGTATTTTGATAGCGGATCACTACTTGCTTAGTGCTGCGCCCTTGCGGATGACACCACAACTAGCGCTCAGTGTGTTTCTACCTTCCACGCATGCCAGTAGTTTTGTGGTATTTTATCTTAATGTTATAGTCTTTTATGTAAAGAAGGACTTCTGAACAAGTTGAGGTAATACTTTAATCATGCATGTCACTAAAATACAACATATACAGCTAGATATTAAGAACAGGTTAAGTCCCAGATTGATATTTTTAAGGTTATGCTACAGCCCACATGCATCATATTTGCTGCATACAAGTCTGCTTCACAGACCGCGTGTAACAGATTTTGATCACAAGTAATGGACTCATAAAAGGCTCCGTGAATCGTATTTGCTGCACGTTTCAAGCCTATAACCCTATACTACTGTGTTTGCCTGGGCTGTGGGTAAGTGACGAGCTCCTCACGCGTATGTTTAATGGGGTGATCAATGGAGGCGGAGAGAAAGAGTGGGGATGGAGGGGCCCCTCCTGCCAACTACAGATGAAATAATTAGTCTGGGCGCGCGGCCGGTCGGTGGTAGGCTATGGCACGGGGGAAAGAGGGGTGTGTGAACCGGTCATTCCTGAAAACATCACGCCCGCGCCACGGTGGCGGACTTCAAGGTCGGGCCAGCCGGAAGGGCTTGGCTGACTTGTGACTCATCTTTCCCTCCAGCAAACCTTCCCTCCAAACAATATAATACCAGTGTGACATCTGTTGTCATAGAGTGAGCATCGTTAAACTTCAGTTTTAACAGTGAGTTGTTCTAAGCTGTGTGTATTTACTGTGTGCAGTTAACTGTGAATAATTATTACGTTCAGTGTTTTTGTATTGTGTTATTTTGTTTTAGTAAGAAGCTTATTTCATAAGCAATATGTGTGACCGCGTGAAATCAAAACTGAAGGGTAGAGTTTTGCATAGTCAAAGTCGTGAAATTGTCAGTAATGTATATACATTCATGAAAAAGGAGGCTGGTGAAAAAACTTTAAGTATTCCCTTGGCAAAGGCCCGTGTCCGAACAGCAGTAGCTACAGGCGTCTCAGAACGTGAAATCTCAAGAATTAATAAAGAGCTTAAAAATTTAACCGTTAATAATGACAATGGTGAAAGTAGCTTTCTCACCCCAAACAAATTGAAAAGGAATCGTAAAAAGCCTATTACAGGATTGGATGACTTTGACAAAGCTCTGATAAGGCGAGTTGTGTACGAGTTCCATCTTCTAAAAAACAAGCTACCAACTGTATCTTTGTTACATGAAGAATTGAAACAGCGGATCGACTTTAAAGGATCAAAATCAAGCCTCAACAACATTCTTAAAGAACTTGGTTTTCGATAGAGAAGGACACAAAATAACCGCAAGCTTTTGATCGAGACTAATGAAATAAGAGAAAAAAGAATTTCGTATTTAAGAGCACTCAAACGTTTACAGAGATGAAGGACGTCCAATTATATACTTAGACAAGTCTTATATACTGACAAGTCATGTGTCAAGTTCATCGTGGTCTGACAAATCAACTAAAGGAATGCGTGTTCCCATTTCGAAAGGGGGACCGGTTAATCATGATACACGCAGGAACTGAAGCTGGTTTTGTTCCCAATGCATTGACAATGTGGAAGGCATCGAGTCATTCGGGTAATTACCACGATAACGTGAATGCGGAATCAATGATGAAATGGATGAGAGAAAAAACTTCTGCCTAACATACCACCAAGATCAGTTATTGTTGTTGATAACGCCCCCTATCACAATGTACAAAAAGACAAAGCACCTACTTCAAAAAGTAAGAAACAATTGATGAAAGATTGGCTTTCTAAACATCAAATACCTTTTTCGGATGATTTGCTAGTCCCGGAGCTGTACAGGATTATTCTCCTAAATAAACCGAGATTTGTTAGGTATGAGCTTGATGAACTAGTGACCAGCAGTGGAGGACATGTTGTGCTTCGGCCCCCAACCAAACCACCCGGACTTAAACCCTATTGAACTCATTTGGGCTGAAGTGAAAAACTACGTAGCCAGTAGAAATATTCAGTGCGGTTTTTCAAGTATTAAGTCTTTAGCGGAAGAAAAGTTTTCACTTATAGGTGCAGAGGAATGGGCCAGAAAGTGCGAACACGTGAAAAAAATTGAAAATGATTATGCTTCAGCTGAGCCCCAAATCGACAATCTCGTGGAATCAATGATCATTTCACTCGGCAGCAGTGACATTGAAAGCAGTGAAAACGCGACAAATGACTTGAGCGGGATTGAAGATTTGGATTGAAGCGTATGTATTAACTTTGTGCATATTTTATTATTATTTATTAACATGTTTTAAATTACTTCTGTCATTAAAAAACTGTGGAGAATGTTGAATACAACACTGTTCTGTTCTATTCTATTATGTAAGGATCTAGCTAATATTTAAGCCATTTAAAGACAGTTTAAGATTTAAAATGTTAAAACTGAACTTTTATCCTTATTTTATCCTAGAAAATATATTAGGTGAGGTTTATAGGTAAGCCAAAATGTCATTGCTTTCACGCTAAAAGAACTGAAGACCGTACTGAGACTGGGAGAAGCTCGCGCGCCGAGTGTTTATAAATATTAAGATAACGCTTAATTTCCCCCGGAATGAGGGGTCGTAGAAAAAAGTTTTTTAGACAAAAATGCAGTTTAATCGATTTTCTAAAACTTTTCTACGGGAAGTTTGATACTGACAGAATAATAAGAAACTTCCTCGCAGAGCGAAAATTTCATGTCATAAAATTAACCAAACTAAAACTGTACTTGGTTTTTACTAATTTAGACATTATTATTTTAGAATTGACATTTTTTATACGTATTGGTTGGACAGACAAGAATATGTTCTTTAATTTGATATAACTTTTATTACTATAAAGTAATGGCAAAATGCTCATTTCATGTGTTGAATGGAATGAGTTTTGTGAAACGTTGCGCGTGACAGCGAAATAGAACCTCGAGCGAGCCGAACCTTAGTTGAACGGCTGTAGTGCCAGAGCCGCGAGCCCAGACTAATTATTTCATCTGTATGATACTCTATACAAAATATAATTTGGAGACTAGTGTCAGGTAGAATATGGTCAGAAAAATGTCCTTCCTTAAGAGCGCGGAATTCTCTCAGTCTCCTCTAATACATTTAAATTGACGATTAACACTCAGCCCCACATGAAGAATCATGATAGTCATACTTTGATAATCATATTTACACTTAGTGTAGATGAGCATGTATGAAAGTGTTAAATTTATAAAATTTCTCAACGGTAATGAGTTTTCAGAGTGTGGTTAGTAGAGATGTTTACTAACAAAGTATTAAATGAGAGCTAAAATATATTATAAGCATGCACTTGAAGTAAAATGAGGTCCATTTTTTATTCCAATTTAAAATTAATAAAAAATACTTTTATAATATTCACTACTTTACAAAAAAGGATGAAGTTTTTATAGAATAATGAGTTTGAAATGTACAATTCAATGAAAATTGAAATTATGAAATAGCCAAACTACACTTATGGGCTTTTTACGAAACCAAATTGGCTAAGTTTGAGTGTGAAAATTTCTTTTGTCACCAAAGATGTCACCTTTCGGGGGTAGTAATTAGATTAATAAAGTGTATGTTCTTTATTACGAAATACAGATATAAGAAAACTTTATTGGGTTGATGCCCAGAAAATAGTTAACACAGGTTTTTCTCTGCTGCTGATGGTGGAAGTCATGAGAGGAACAATGATCTTCCGGAAACTTTATTGGATTGGTAACCAGAAAATAGCTAGCACACGTCTTCCCCTGCTGATGGTGGTAGAAGTCATAAGAGGAACAATGATCTTCCGGAAACTTTATTGGATTGGTACACAGAAAATAGCTAGCACATGTCTTCCCCTGCTGCTGATGGTGGAAGTCATGAGAGGAACAATGATCTTCCGGAAACTTTATTGGATTGGTAACCAGAAAATAGCTAGCACACGTCTTCCCCTGCTGATGGTGGTAGAAGTCATAAGAGGAACAATGATCTTCCGGAAACTTTATTGGATTGGTACACAGAAAATAGCTAGCACATGTCTTCCCCTGCTGCTGATGGTGGAAGTCATGAGAGGAACAATGATCTTCCGGAAACTTTATTGGATTGGTACACAGAAAATAGCTAGCACATGTCTTCCCCTGCTGCTGATGGTGGAAGTCATGAGAGGAACAATGATCTTCCGGAAACTTTATTGGATTGGTACACAGAAAATAGCTAGCACATGTCTTCCCCTGCTGCTGATGGTGGAAGTCATGAGAGGAACAATGATCTTCCGGAAACTTTATTGGATTGGTACACAGAAAATAGCTAGCACATGTCTTCCCCTGCTGCTGATGGTGGAAGTCATGAGAGGAACAATGATCTTCCGGAAACTTTATTGGATTGGTACACAGAAAATAGCTAGCACATGTCTTCCCCTGCTGCTGATGGTGGAAGTCATGAGAGGAACAATGATCTTCCGGAAACTTTATTGGATTGGTACACAGAAAATAGCTAGCACATGTCTTCCCCTGCTGCTGATGGTGGAAGTCATAAGAGGAACAATGATCTTCCGGAAACTTTATTGGATTGGTACACAGAAAATAGCTAGCACATGTCTTCCCCTGCTGCTGATGGTGGAAGTCATGAGAGGAACAATGATCTTCCGGAAACTTTATTGGATTGGTACACAGAAAATAGCTAGCACATGTCTTCCCCTGCTGCTGATGGTGGAAGTCATGAGAGGAACAATGATCTTCCGGAAACTTTATTGGGTTGGTACACAGAAAATAGCTAGCACACGTCTTCCCCTGCTGATGGTGGTGGAAGTCATGAGAGGAACAATGATCCTCCGGAAACTTTATTGGATTGGTAACCAGAAAATAGCTAGCACACGTCTTCCTCTGCTGCTGATGGTGGAAGTCATGAGAGGAACAATGATCTTCCGGAAACTTTATTGGGTTGGTACACAGAAAATAGCTAGCACACGTCTTCCCCTGCTGATGGTGGTGGAAGTCATGAGCGGAACAATGATCTTCCGGAAACTTTATTGGGTTGGTACACAGAAAATAGCTAGCACACGTCTTCCCCTGCTGATGGTGGTGGAAGTCATGAGAGGAACAATGATCTTCCGGAAACTTTATTGGATTGGTAACCAGAAAATAGCTAGCACACGTCTTCCTCTGCTGCTGATGGTGGAAGTCATGAGAGGAACAATGATCTTCCGGAAACTTTATTGGGTTGGTACACAGAAAATAGCTAGCACACGTCTTCCCCTGCTGATGGTGGTGGAAGTCATGAGCGGAACAATGATCTTCCGGAAACTTTATTGGGTTGTGGGTTGATACACAGAAAATAGTTAGCACACGTCTTCCCCTGCTGATGGTGGTGGAAGTCATGAGCGGAACAATGATCTTCCGGAAACTTTATTGGGTTGGTACATAGAAAATAGCTAGCACACGTCTTCCCCTGCTGATGGTGGTAGAAGTCATGAGCGGAACAATGATCTTCCGGAAACTTTATTGGGTTGGTACACAGAAAATAGTTAGCGCACGTCTTCCTCTGCTGGTGGTGGTGGAAGTTATGAGAGGAACAATGATCTTCCGGAAACTTTATTGGGTTGGTACACAGAAAATAGTTAGCGCACGTCTTCCTCTGCTGATGGTGGTGGAAGTTATGAGAGGAACAATGATCTTCCGGAAACATTATTGGACTGGTACCCAGTACACGTCTTCCTCTGCTGCTGGCGGTGGAAGTCATAAGAGGAACAATGATCTTCCGGAAACTTTATTGGGTTGGTACCCAGAAAACAGCTTATAACCTATGTCAAGGACAAGAGTAGCTTTCGACCACCACCTTTAGTATCACTGTTGCCCGAAATCGCATACTTTCACAAAAGGAAATTCGATCGGACTTTAAACCCGGTAGTAGTAGAGCAGCCCTATATACTCGCCAGGCCTCATGTAACGGCTTTAAACCAAGTACGTGAAACCGAGGCTGGAAATGAACCTCTGTAACGACAGTTTACCCAAGATTCCAGCCCGGCGGTAGTAATAAGATGACAGCGAGTCTAGCTGTACGCCTAAAAGGCTCTGGTGCCGTAACCGAGAGCTTGACCATGGCGATGATCGCCGAGAGCACGTCAATCAATGGGACTGCGACCGGAATCCGTGCTGGGGAAGTGTGGGCATCTCGCGAGGTTTTGTCGACGTCATTCAGTCGTACGGTGCTTTTATTGTAAGGTCAAGGGTGTCTTGAAGGCAAAGTGTAACTATAGGTCGAGAAACGTAAAACCGGCTCAGACAGACGGAGGTCACCTGAGTGCGGATCGAAGACGTCACAGGACCTTCGAGGAATGGAAGAAGTGGCGCTAATCGATTAGAACCTTTGTAGGAGACATTGGGGAAAGCCAAAATAAGACCGACCCCCGACCGCACCTTGAAGTTGTCTTGTCTGGCGGGTTGTTTTTCACATTATTAGATACTGGGGCCGCTGTAAAACCTTTTATGAGAAAAGGTTGATTAGCGGAATAACTGGTTCTCAGCCGCTAGAGAACTGTCCGACTCTCCGATTAGCAGATGGAAGAACTTCTAAGGTCGAGTTAGTATACTCCCTGGACGGAAGAGTTGGCGATAAACTATCAAGAAAAAGTATGAACTCCACAATTAAAATTGATTAATGCATATACATTTTAAAATATGCAGATTGCTGACGTAACTTGTAATAAAAACACACAGAGAATATTTCACTTGTAAAGGTTAAGGAAAGTGCGTTCTGGAACTGCTAATTTTGCCGTGATACCACTGATTGTAACCGTTTGTAACGGTTTCAATAAAAACACAAAGTTACCACCAAAACCAATATCTAAGTCAGTAAGTCACGGACTTGTGGTAAAAGTGAACCCAGCCGGATATAAATTGGTCGGCATTCAGAAGAAAAATTTCCTTAGCAGCCTAGAAGAAGAAGGAATGTTGAAAATCTGGAAAGAGCCTCCACATGTAGTAGTTATTGTGAATTAGAAAATTGTTCAGAGACAATAGGATGAGAGTAAATGAAGAAAATATTCATTGGAAAGTAAATGTACAGAAACTAGAAAATAAAGTAGAAGCATACTTAAATGAAAATGTAGGAGCCTCAGCAATGACTATAGGAACTTTGAGCCAGACGTCAATAACCGACCATTTTCCAAGGATCGGAGCAGCTTCTACATCTGATCAAATAAATAGATAGAAGAGATGTGTATAGTATATAGTAGTATTTGGAAGGCTAGTTGTCTGTAGATGTTACCAAAAAGGTGTTGGGGTACCTTTTTAAATACCTCAAGGTGAGTAAAATAACGTAGTATAAGTAGAAATAGGATAATAATTTATTATGTTACAAATTTTAAAACAAAAAAAGCGTACTTCGAAGAAAAAAAGGATTGAATGGGGACATTGTTTGTGGTCAAAGCCAAGTGATCTAACATAAAATAGTTTGTTGCGTAGGTTACCTTCAATGAAAGAAATTGCTTATTAGATGTTTTTATAATGATATTTTTATGCAGTCTTAAAGTATATTTTTAAGACAGCCTAATCTGTGTCGTTTGATTTCAGATGCCGAGGACTTATAAAAGAGATCCGAGGGCCAAACATCACCGCCCTGTTGATGAAGAAGCCATAAAACGAGCACTAGATGCCGCGGTTAAAAGGCATGTCTATTAGAAAAGCTGAAGAGCAGTTTAAAATCTCAAAATCAGCGCTGCACCGATACGCAAAAAAAGCAAGAAGTGGACAAGAGTTGACTTTTAAAAGGGAAGGGGGACAGACCGCGTTGGACTCAAAGTTAGAGCAAGAAATCAGTGCTAGCCTATCTAAGTGTGGTGAATGGGGTTATCCTCTGAGTACATTTGATGTCCGGTGTTTTGTTAAGTAGGGTCGGTCGGGGTAAAATGGGTATACTGGGGTGAAACGGGTATAAAACATTATTTTATATTATAAAACTTGAGTTATTGATGTTTTGGATCAGAAAAAAATACCATAAATGTATAACATCATCTTATATGATATTATACTGAAAGTGAGTTGGCTAAACTGCTGGTAGCTTCTTAAAATGAAAAAAACATATGTTCACAGGAGTCAGTGTAACCAAGACAACCTAACTGATGACATTGTTAAAAGTTAACCTAATCAAATAGAAGTTTCAAAATTCAGGTATGTATACATTACACATATATACTTTAACTTTTAAACTTGTTTAATGTTTTAAAGTTTAATAGGTTTTATGCTATTCATAATTTGTTAACATGGGGTAAAATAGGTATAATATTTTAAAAACTGAAAACTAACCTCACTTTTTTGTTTTAGATCATGCCACGCACATACATAAAGAAAAAAAACCCAAAAATAATGTATGAAGATTCTTTGAAGGAAGCAGTAAAGGAAGTTGACAATGGAAGCTCAGTATATGCTGCAGCAAGAAAATATAACATTCCTTATGAAACCCTTCGGCGGTGGAGTGAAAATCCTCCTAAAACTCCTGGTTCTGGAAAGGCAACAGTGCTATCAAAAGAAGAGGAGAACTATATTGTGGAGGCTTTATTGTATGCAGCAAAATGTGGTTATCCACTAGATAGAAAAGACTTGCAATATATGGTGTGTAGCTATGTAAAATCAGTGGGTAGAAAGACGCCATTCAAGGACGATATGCCAGGGTATGACTTTTTAAGAGGGTTTGAAAAAAGGTGGCACATGAACTATCAAAACGGAAACCCGAAATATTAACAAAAGCAAGGGCTGAAGGACTGTCTCAGTTTGTGGTAGATGAGTTTTTTAAAATTTATGAGCAAGTTCTTGTGGAAAATGGGTTAGAAAATCACCCAGAACGTATTTTCAACTTGGACGAAACTGGCCTAGGCACAGATCCCACTAAGGGTAAGGTCTTTGTCCCTAAAAGTGCAAAAGGTGTCCTATTCAAGATCAGGAGGAGCTGGCAGACTGCAATACAGTGTTCTTTTTGTAGCCAGTGCATCCGGTGAACGCTACCCACCTTGTGTTGTTTTTAAAGGACAGGGAGATTTGCAAAGTACTTGGGTTCAAGGAGGACCGCCAGGTGCACTCTATGGAGTCACACAGTCTGGCTGGATGCAAGATTTCATTTTTGAGAAATGGCTCATTAATTTTGCAAATCAGACAAAAAATCTTGAAAAACCAGTTCTTGTCTTGTTTGAACGGACATGGAAGTCACTTGACCTATAACGTAACCCGAGTGGCAAGAGACAATGACATTATTCTTCTGTGTTTGCCCCCAAATACATCCCATGCACTTCAGCCATTGGATGTTGGGGTATTTGCTCCTATGAAAAAGTGCGTGGAGAGAAATTTTGAAGAACTGGTATCGTGAATCCGCGGCTTAAAAATGTGACAAGGCTGTTTTTCCAAGTCTTCTAAGTAAAAACTGGTATCGACTTCATTCAAATCTGAGCACATTATTGGTGGTTTTAAGGGCTCTGGGATCTATCCTGTGAATAAGTCTCTGTTTTAGAAAAAAGGATTTGTTTCAGTACAACCAACTAGGCCAATGGACTTACAAAGTGGAGCACAACCTAAGCAAAACTCCATCGAAACACCCAAAGACATCGCAGAGGCACCCATTGGCCGACCAGAACCCACTGGATTAAAGTTAGCTAATCCTGTACAAGATTTACCCGGCCCATCAAGTTCTGTAGCAGGCCTACCTGAAATTTCTCCTTCACCAATGAAGAAACTGAGAGAGCAATTTTAAGTACATTGTCACCTGAACAGTCATCAAGTGTAAAAGATGCATTGAAAAATTCTAAGACAAAAAGGCGACGAGTTCAAGGAAGTTGTGGTGAAGTAATGACAACAAATGAAGTAATGGACAGACTGAAAGAAGAAGAAGATGCCAGAAAAGAGAAAATAAAAAGTAAAACTAATAGGCCTAAACCCATTACAGCCTTAGGAAAAACAATAAAAACAAGAGCCTGGATTGGTCCAAGCAAAGCCGCAAAAAAAACCTAGAGCTACTAAACGCTTATTTGATACGGCAGAAAGTGACGATGAAAGCAGCCTACCTAAAAAAAAACGTAAACCTACTGAACCCACTGTAGGATCATGGGTAGGTATAAAACTACCAAAGTGAATGTGGCACGGTTGTGAAGGAGTACAGGGGACAAATTACTGCACAAGATCTTCGCAACAAGGAGCGATATTCCGTAAAGTTTTTGACAAAATGCAAAGGTGAAGGAGAGCGTTACATTTTTCCTGATAAAGAAGACATTGAGTGGGTTGATTTAGGACAAATTTCTAATGTTTTTTCTGTACAGATTATAATGGAAGATTTTTCAAGTTTGTGTGAAGTGCCCCTCTCAACGAACTGTTTCTATGTTTTAATTTTTTAAATAAATTACTTGTCTAACTGATATTTTTAGTAATAATAAATTTTTTGTGACCAAAATATTTCATTAGTTATTTTTACTGTGCCTACTTTACACAAATACTGGGGTAAAATAAGTACAGCACTTGTAATTATTGTGTTTTACTATGAAAACATTACTATACCCGTTTTTCCCCCAAACCATGGGGTAAAATAGGTATACTATAAAAAAAATAATTACTTTTATACTAAATAGTTTATTAACTTTTATTACATATTAAACTATTCTAAGAGGTCACAATGATAAGCTGGAACCTGTAATTATTTTGTAATTATTTCAAGAAACTTTTTAAAAGGCCTTAAAGTTAAAAAGAGCATGTTTTTGTACCCATTTTACCCCGACCGACCCTATCATTTGGATAGAGAAGGGAAGAATGTATCAAAATTTAAAAATAACTTTCCTGGTGCAGACTAGGCTGATGGGTTTTTATCAAGACACAAGGCCATTCTGTCCAAAGAATGTGCCAAAACATTAAAAGAAGTAGAGCGAAATTATCTCCAAAAGTAATCAATGACTATTTTGATGAGTTCAAGGACACTGTTACAGATGTTCCTCCCGATATGATAATCAATTATGATGAGACTGCGTTGTCCGATGACCCAGGCCGTCGCGAACTAATTTTTAAAAGGGGTTGTAAATACCCTGAGCGAGTTATGAACGAAAGTAAGAGCAATGTGTCTGTGATGTTTGCTGCCACTGCTTCTGGCAAAATGCTGGCTCCTTACATAATTTATAAAGCCACTAACTTGTACGATTTATGGTGCCAAGGTGGACCTCCAGGATGCTTTTACAACCGCAACAAGTCAGGTTGGATTGACGGAAACACATTTTTAGATTGGTTTCAGAGAGTTGTCATCCCGTACTGTCGCAGATCAAATGGGAAAAAAGTTGTAATAGGTGACAACCGGTTGTCACCGATTGTTATTCGGCTAAGTGAACAAAACAACATCCAGTTTGTTTTTCTGCCGGCTAATTCAACCCATTTGACGCAGCCCCTGAATATAGCACTGTTCGGTCCCATGAAAAAATGCTGGCGTAATGTTATGGAAGAAGCAAAATTTCATGAAAGGAATAGCAATGCCTTTGATAAGAGATATTTTCCATCTCATGTGAGGAAAGCCCTACAAAAACTAGAGCCTAACTTACAGAAAGACATCATTGCAGGTTTTGACAAGGCAGGAATTCTTCCTCTTAACCGAAAACGTGTGTTGGACCGGCTGCCCCCTGAGCTGTGTGAGGATGAAGATGTTGATGGCAGTCAGGCTAACAGCAGCACTAGTGTAAATGACAGTTTAACAACTTTCTTGAAAGAGATGCGTTATGGTGATGGGAGTGAAAAACAAGCAGTAGGCCGAAAAAAGAAACTGAACATTCCGGCTGGCCGCAGCGTCACTCTTGCAGATTTTGATGACCCTGACGAGGAAGAAACAGAAAATGAAAGATCTGAAAACGAAGATGTACCAGACAATCAATAATTTTCTAATTATGATTCTAATGAAGAAGTTTTGATATGGAAAAGAGCGATGAAGAGCGTTCTGAAGATTTAGCGGAGTGCATCAGTGAAGGAGACTGGGTGAAAGTGAGATTTACGTATGATAAGGGGGTAAAGGTTTTTATTGGGAAGGTTTTAGGAATCGAAGATGCAGAATTTATTGGGACATTCCTTCGGCAGTCCAGTAAATGTGACAATATTTTTTATTTTCCCAATGTGCCTGATGAGTTCCCATTTAACAAGGATTACGTTTTGGCAGTTTTAAAACCGCCACACTCACAGAGGGGACGGTATATTTTTGAATCCGACCCCCTAAAGTAGGCCAACTATCCAGCCACTTCCGTTTCATCCCAAAATGGACTGGTCTTCCCTCCAAAATTATAAATAGCTCAGAACTAACAATCAATAATTTTCAGAACGTCTCATCGGACAGGAGCAATGGTGTGGTGTGTGTACTACAGGGTGCGGCAAAACAAACAGTGCAGTTGTGATGGGCTTCTACATCCGCTTTGGTGGGGGTAGGAGCCGGGGAGGGGGCTCACTGCATTCGGTCACTCACCCCGTTTTCAGTCGTAGCAATGGTTTGGAGCGGAGAGCATCGCGGCTTTGCCGTTCGCACGTTTTTTTGAAAGTGGCCGTTCTTACATCACGACTCAACGAGCGTTCCGAGTGCACTTTAACATTCCGCGTAATGATCCCGTTCCACATCGCAATGTTATTGCAAGTTGGGTTCGTGCGTTGGAAGAAACTGGTTCAACACAAAGGCCTAAAGGTATGGGAAGACCAAAAACAGCGAGAACTCCCGAAAACGTCGCAGTAGTGAGGGCAGCTGTTGAACAATCACCAACACGCTCTGCCCGGAAACACGCAACTGCGTTAAACATGTCTGATCGCTCTGTTAGGAGGATTTTACACAAAGATTTATTCTTCCACCCCTATAAAATTATGTTGGTTCAGAAGTTAATGCCTCCAGACTTTCAACACCGCGTGAATTGCGCTCAAGAAATTTTAGAACGTATCCCACCAAGGTCAACCTTCTTCAGTAGTGATGAAGCCCATTTCCACCTGTCAGGTTCAGTTAATAAACGGAATTTCCGTTATTGGTCGGACAGAACCCCACAACAAGTTAATGAGCGACCTCTCCATTCCCCGAAAGTGACTGTATGGTGTGCGATTTCCAAATTTGGTGTTATTGGACCCTACTTCTTTGAGGAGGATGGGCTTACAACAACCGTGACCGCTCAGCGTTACGTTTCGATGCTGCAAGATTTTTTTTTTTAGCCAGAATTGAATCAGTTGGTTGAAGAACAACATCTTGAGGATATTTGGTTCCAACAAGATTAGACAAGATGGGGCTACGGCCCACACAGCACATGTTTCATGGACGAAATTGCGGCAGATGTTTCCTGCGCGTCTCGTGTCTCTGAGGGGTGACCTGCGGTGGCCTGCAAGATCACCTGATTTGAGCATTTGCGATTTTTTTCCTGTGGGGTTATCTCAAGGACAAGGTTTTTCGGCATCGTCCTCACAACTTGGAAGAACTCAAGATCCGTATTAGAGAGGAAATCACCGCCATTCCAATCAATATGTGCCAAAATTCAGTGGAAAACTTCAGAAATCGCCTACATCAGTGCATTGCTTCTGGAGGACGCCATCTTTCTGATGTGATCTTCAAATCTTAACAGAAAAAAATGGGGTGGTGGTAATGTACTTATTCAAGCAAAATAAACCACATTTTCATAACTCGTACCGATTTTCTTTAATACCACTTCAAAACTGCACTGTTTGTTTTGCCGCACCCTGTATATATATGTTTAAACTAAATAATTTTAAGTGTTTCTCATTAAATGTAATGTTAATCTACGGCCAATAACTTCCAAAGGTAAGTTGGAGAAATTGATTTTGTAATGGGTACTGTAAAGATGAAATTGCTTTCAGATTAAAACGTATAAATACCAGAGTTTTAAATAACCACAGAATAACCACTAGAGTTACAATAACAGGAACCACATTTTCATTTAGCTGGTTACAGAGACGTTATCTTTCCACCAAAAAGAACACAAAACCCTCGCAGAGAGACCTCACTGAGGAGAAAAAGTTAGAAATTTGCCTAGACTTAAGCCTTCTGAGTGACAATGGCAGACTTCAATAAATTATATAAATTTGTGTAATTGTAATTGTATCATAAATTTGTATATTCGTAGCATTAAAGATCAGTAGGACTAAATTATTTTCATCATCTGTATTACATAAATATTTCTGTACTATAAGTGTAATATTTCTTACATAAATATAAGTGTTTAAAAATTGTAAACCAAACTTATACTCATAATTATATGATCTTAAACTGAATTTGTCAGTTACAGTAATATAATATAATTAGGAAAATGTTGTATTTATTAATGATGTCACGTGCTATGTTAGGTATTCAAGTCAGGTAGTTGTCATTGATTTTGTCATATTTCAAAATTATGTTTTTGGTTGAATATTTACTAGCAAGTTTCTTTATTAGTCCCCTTAGTTTATTACAGATTTTGTAGCGTAATTATTAATTTATTTACTACCAATTAAGGACTCCACAATATAATATGTTGCTTTTGCCCTATTAATTTGAATATATTCCAATAGCACAAAAAATATATTTACCGTCATTTTAAGCCTATATGCAAAATATGATGAGATTATGACATTTTATTCGTTGTGCACCATCTCACATTTTGTAAAGTGTCTTTGGAGTTATAAAGAAAGTTCAATATTAATATAATTAATTCGATATAATTTCTATGTTTTGCAGATATTTTCGGATATAAAAACGACTCATTAATTCGTAAGATAATATAAATCAGAACCGTTCCGAACTGAGTTCGCTATCAGCCGCATTTACAGGGTTTGTCAGGAATTTTCGGGATTTATCGGTACTGCTCGGCTCTGCCCCCACTCTTTCTATCCGCCTACATTGATCACCGCATTAAACATACGCGTGAGGAGCTCGTTGGGTAAGTGCCAGGTGTTGTTGGTTTGTGAAAGTTGGCCACACTGTACCCCCACCACATTCTGACTGGCCAGCTGTTCTAAAACCAACCACGTGCTGTTACTGCTTCTTTGGTGCTGTGTTTATGTTTTCATTTCAATTTGGAGATTGTATATTTAGTTCTAATTTTAAATAATATGGATAAAACCGATATTAGAAGTGATGATATATACATAGATAACTATGAAAGCTCATCACCGTCATATGATAGTGATATAGATGATGAGTTTGTTCCTGACAGTGAATCATCTTCAGAAAGTGTGTGTGATGTGACTGTAAGTAATAAAAGACGTCGAATAGATAATTCTAATGTTAACTCGTATTAGTGAACAACCTCACTCCTCATATGGTCACTCTCAACGTGTGGAATCAGAAAATTCATCAGACGGGACTGAATCTATGCAAGTAACCCAAAATATCCACAATGTGTCGAATCATAATGTTGTTTGATATGATGTTACTGGGAATTTAGAAAACTTTGATTATAATGTACATAGTAAATTTAATGAATTTTTTCACAATTGCAGAGGTAAATTTCACAGTAATTTACTTAGATAATTTATATCTTTATATTCAATAAACAAAATATATTTGAAAATGTGTACCGTTATTATAGCACATATATTATATTAATTTGGAGCTAATACTTTATAAATCAAAACAAATTTTCGGAAATACTTGATTTATTTCGAATTAGAGTTCACCAAAATTTTAACAAAGTTTACAAACTTTAGATTTGATTTTCTTCAAAAACTTCTCACAATCGATCAAATCTAATTAAGAGTCTGATAAAAAAAAGAATTAAAATTAAAACGAAACTAAAAATGTATACTTCTCCAAAAGGTTTAAATTAAGAAAATAAAATAAAAGGTTCTCTTCTCAAAATGTTCAAAATCAAAATAACACAAAACTTGATATTAACTTTACGACCAAAATTTAATTCACAATACTTCCAAAAATTGAATTAATTCTCAAACTCTGTAATATGGGAAATTTTACAAATTTAATCACAACAGTATAAAAATAAAAGATATTAACTAAACGCTGGTACGGGACTTACTACTTTGAAGACTATGGAGGCTGATAGGAAACTAAAAACGCACTAAAGAAATTATTAACTTGATTTGAATTTAGGCCTACACCCGATTAAAAGAATTACTCTAGATCCCAAACTATAGGATTAGAGGAAGAACCACCGCTTCTCTACTCGACGTCTGCACCTTCTCGTTGTGGCTTCAAGACTGCGCTCCCTCTCTCCACCCAACAGGTTCGGAACGTATCACCGTAGATAACACGATCAGCTGATTGACCGGTCTCGAACCAACAAACAATGTCCACGCACCGCGTCTAATTAACAAAGAGCCTACTTCCTACCGCGATTCAGCATAAATAATTACGACTACGGTACAAATGTATTAATATTATTTACATTCCACAGTACCTGTGCATCACATATGAGCACATGGTATGCCCTGGACCAGACCGTGTGTATCAAATATGCGTACACACTGTTTTAATAAGGTTAGAAACCAAATTTTTAACTTATTCGCATATATCTTGAAAATATGCAACGAGCAGAAGATTTATATAAATTTTAAGCTACATGGTCTGGGAAAAAAGATTTTGTTAATTTTCCGTGGTCTGTTGAAATAGATTTACATGCAGCAAATTTGATGCACATGAGACTTAACCTGTTACATATTGTAACGAACATTTTGATAAAGTAGTTGTAACATTTCAAAGTGCATAGTAGTCTGTAGTGTTAGGTATCCGCCATTTTTGTCCCTCCGGGGTAATGCCAACATCCCACTTCGGGGAAATATTGACAGGGTATCGGTATCTCCCCATCTGTACTAATATTTTACAGGGGATTGTTATTTCCTAAATGTTTGTTTTTAATGTACTCTAGATGAAGATCTAGAAAACGGACGACTGAGAGGAGTAAAAGGGATGAACAAACTCTTAAAAGGGCATTTGAGCTAGTTGGAAGTGGTAGATCAGTAAAGAGGGTCGCCGCGGAATTAGCACTTCATAGAATTACGCTACACGATCGCTCAAGAGTAAAATCAGCAGCTAAACCAGCGTTGGTAAGAAAAGCCTATTTTACACCCGAACAGGACGCTATTTTAGCTGACCATATAAAACAATTGTCAAACCAGTTCAATGGTATCACATTAACAGACACGCCGCCGATTTCCATACGACCTTACAGAAAACTTAATTAAGCCCAGCTTTAACAAAGGAACAAAAATGGCAGGTAAGGACTGGGCAGCCGGTTTTAGCAAAAGGAACCCAACCTTAAGCCTAAGGCAGCCGTCTTAACCGAATTCTGGCTTTTAAGGGGAGTATGACGTCAACTTATAGAAAAATTTTAAGTTTTATTTTTATATTTTTTTTCTTGTTCTTTATTATTTTCTGATCATTTTGATATATAATACGAGGGCTGTTTTTTTTTTCAAGTTCCGTTTGTTTCTCCAAATAACCAGCGTAGTGCTGGCGGGAGGCGGGGCTGCGTGTTGTGCAATTGCGCCGCTCCCCCACTACAACCAACGCCGTTGCCGGCTCCAATCCATCAGTCGTAGCCGAGCTACGGGCGAGTAAAGATGGGCCGCTACGATCAATTCTCCCGCCAGTTGTGAGTTGCGAAGTGTGATTCGTTTCCTTCAAGCTTGAAGGATGTAGTGCTGCTGAAATCCATCGCAGAATGAGTGTTGTGTATGGTGAACACTGTATGAGTGATAGCGCGATAAGAAAATGGTGTAGGCTATTTGCTGACAGGTCGAACAGACGTCCATGACGAAGTCGGTCGCTACTGCTAACTGCAAGTTTGGTTGAACGAGTTGACCAAGCGATCCGGGAGAAACGGAGGTTTACAATTGATGAACTTTACTACCGAATTTCCAGCCATTTCAAGGTCTTCCTTGTACAAGATTGTGACCACCGAGCTAGGGTACCGAAAAATTGTGTGCCCGTTGGGTACCCAAAATGTTGAGTGAGGGATCACAAAACGAAGCGAATGGCGTCAGCCCTAACTTTTCTGACGCGATATGACAACGAGAAAGACAGTTTTTTAAAGTTATTGTTACTGGGGATGAAACTTGGGTCCTGTATGAAAATCCAGAAAACCAAGGAACAATCAAAGCAATGGATGCACACTCACTCCCCTAGCAAGCCCAAAAAATTCAAGCAGACTTTGACCAAAAGGAAAACAATGGGCTACAGTGTTTTGGGACCAAAAAGGTGGTTGAGTTCATGCAACAGGGAACAACGATAACAAAGGAATCATACTGTGAGACTCTACATCGCCTCCGGAGGAGCAATACAAAACAAACGGAGAGGAATGCTGTCATCCGGCGTGGTCCTGATCCACGATAATGCACGACCGCATAGTGCCAATGTCACAAAACAACTTCTGCAAAAGTTCAAATGGAAGTTTTCGACCATCCGCCGTATAGTCCTGGACTTGGCGCCCAGTGACTATCACCTCTTTCGAGAAATGAAGGCGTGGTTAGGTGGACGACGCTTCGCTGACAACGAAGAGCTTCAAGCAACTGTAAGGGTCTACCTGAGCTCACTGGCGGCAGACTTCTTCGAGGAGGGTATAGGAAAGCTTGTCTCTCGCTACGACAAGTGCCTCAACATTTTTGGTGACTACGTAGAAAAATAAGTAAGAAATTACGAATCTTTTGGTAATAAAATCATCTTTTTATCTCAATGTGTTTATTATTTATGGCCTATCGGAACTTGAAAAAAAACAGCCCTCGTACTTATATATTTCATTTTAATAAGCCACATAAATAAAATTCACAAATTTATAAGACATTTAGTTTGATTTTTACATTCTCGACTTTCATACTGTACTAATTCTGTAACATTTGAAATATTGATATTATGAGCCGTTTGAGCGGGAAAGTTGTGCATGTAACTTTTTTTAAAAACCTAGTTAAATGCAGTTTTGGATTCCTGAAACCTTATTTCATAATTCGGAAAAGTGGTTCAAGTCAAAACCACATGGTAACAGCAATTCAGGAGGCAGTGAAAAAATGTTGGAAATGAAACAGCTGATATTGTTGCAAACAACAGTGGTGTAAGTCTGACTTACTTCACTATTCCCTGGAAACAGTTGACTTACTTCACTATTCCATGAGAGATAGCCATTGCTTTGTGAGTAAACAGTTGATCGTGGTCTCTGTTAATATTAATAAATAATCAATTTAAACTGAAGTAACCACACTTTCACAGTATTTAAGATGAGTATGAGTGACTCTAGTTCGTCTGTGCCTTCAATTCTTCAGGATTCTGGATCTGAATATATACCTACAGATGAATCAGGTAAGAGTAGACATAGCCTAATAATTTGTGTATAATTATTTTGTGTTGATTTTCTTTACATCAAAGCATATTTCATCAAAATATCAGTATATAGTATTGTAAATTTTACTATAAAGTCTTGTTAGGTTCTAAATTCATCTTAGAAGGCAAAACACTCATATTTTCAATGTATTTTATGTACACAACCCTGCTTCATTTTACATAGTCTATACAAATCAAACTAGGCCTTCAAGGTTCAAACACTCCATTTTAGTCTGTTCAATCTAATTACTGTATTACAATATTTCATAGTTGCAAACGAAAAAAGTATATTGTGATGTATCCTATAACACTGAGAGGGCTAGTTTAAAATTATTTGTTTTCATTGCAGGAAATGAACCTGAGGCAGCTAATGAGGAAGAAATACATAATTAAGACTCAGATGGAATACGTGACGATCGTGGAATACCTTTGGTTATGAGAACACGAAAAAGGAAACGGAATCCAAACAAAAAGGAACAACGTAAAATTAAACGGAACAGTGGTAAGGCCTATGTTACTGGTAGGGGTACACGTGTTGCTGAGAAAATATTCTCTAATCCACCTTGTAGTTGTACAATGAAGTGCAGTGATAACGTAACTGAAGAACAGAGAAAGAAACTGTTTGATAATTTTTATAGTATGGGTTGTTTTCAAAAACAAAATGTATACATTTGTGGGCTATACAAACAATGTACACCAAAAGCTCACCGAGCAAGAGACGGAAATCGTGGCATGAAAAATTCAACTATAAATTACCACTTGCAGTTATCAGACAAAAATATTAAGGTGTGCAAACAGTATTTTTTAAAGACATTTCAAATATCTGCTGGAAGATGTTTTAGAGTTTTAAAGAAAAAACGAGATGGATGTGAACCTGGAAGTGATTTGAGAGGAATTCAGCCGTCTGCAAACAAAATAGATGATGCGCGGTTACAAATTGTAAGAAACTATATTGAATGTTTTCCCGCGTATCAGTCCCATTATACAAGGGCTCACAACCCTGATAGAAAGTACTTGTCAGAGTACTTAAATATTAGAACATTGTTTAATTTATACAATTATGACAATATCAATGCAGTTCCTGTTTCAGAATCCAAGTATCGTTAATTTTTAGTTATGAATTCAATCTACACTTTCATAAACCGCATAAAGATACTTGCGCAAAATGTGACATTTTCAGTATAAAAATTGCTGGTTGTGAGGACCCACAGAAAAAACTAGAGCTTGAAACCAGTAAAGAGTTGCATTTACGTAAGGCGGAACTTGCTAGAGAAAAATTGAAGCAAGCTAAAGAAGACAGCAAAAAAGGTGACTCAAAGGTTTATGCTTTTATCTTTTGATCTTCAAAAGGCTCTCGCCTTTCCAACTCTGCCGTGCTCTGTTGCATACTATAAGCGTAACATGTACGCTTGAGACGAAAACGGTAGCCTCCCGTGGATCTCAAGAAATTGTATCTTGTTTGGTAGAGCACTTCCGCAACAAAGTTTTCTGAAAATATTGACCATGTTATTATGTTCAGTGATAGTTGCGGAGAACAAAACCGAAACATAAAAGTGGCACTGATGTGAATGAAGTTTCTTCAAGAGGAAGGGACAAACATTAAACTGATAACCAGTTCTAAACATAGCTTCTTCAAAGAAGAGTCAACTACCAAAACAATGATTGAATTAATAGAAACAGTAATTGATAACATAGAAAAGGGGGAAATGCCTACAGCAGTATTCTTAGCCCTTTGCCCACGAATGGCCAGCACTGGTGGCCACCGCCATTTGTAGTTCACCTCAGGAAAGATTTTAATGATTTTTGCTCTTAGGTCGAATGGCCAACTGTGCTGGCCAATAATGATTACACGACCCACTCGAATGGCCAGCACTGTTGGCCAATTTACAAATATTGTTATATTTTTTATTGTAAAATAACTAGTAGTCGGTGAAAAAGCAAAGGACTGCTGGACTCAAACGCTATTTTGTTTTGTTGGTTGGCAACACCTCAACTCCCATTGTGCGCTGTAACAATGAAAACAGTCACTGACTATTTGCTATAACCTATAAACTGCACCTTTCTGTTTGCTATTTGTTTTTGTGGAGTTATTTGTAATTCAAATGGTTAAATATTAGTTTCTTAGTTATTATATCATTTGCAGTTATTATTTGGTTTTAGGGATGTAATTGTTTTGTGTTATTTTTGCTGTTTATTGGAGCAAGTAAGTTTTGATTACCTGCAGAATGAGTGATTTACATAATTTTGCTGACAAATCCGATGACATACGGGACATTTTAAACAATGAATTTTCAGATAGTTGTAGTTCTGCACATCAAAGTGATATTGACTCCAATGTAGGTGAACTGTTTGATCTTGAAGTACTTAATGAAGTAGGTGACAATTTAATGATAAATCAAAATATATTAGAAGCGCAGTACATTGGATATAAATAATGATGTTGAAGTGAACGATGATGACTTTGAGGAACAGTTTTCTAACAGTGAAGAAATAAGTGAAGACCAGGGTGTAGGAATTGAAGAGAGAGAGGAAGAGGCTGCTGAAGGAGATGGTTGGAAAGAATGGACTGACGACGACGTTAGGTTTAATAAATTCATTTATGCTAATAATAGTGGCTTTCGACCACCTCGTGGCCTAATGCCACAAACGGAAAGATTTTTTCCAATTGTTTTTACAGATAGCTTACTTACAGAAATTGTTACTGAAACAAACAATGCCACAGAGAAAATACTTAAGAATACTCCGTTAAGAAAGCGATCTATCTGGTGGTCATGGAAGGAAGTGACACTTCCTGAAATGAAAGCCTTTTTAGCAGTGTTAATAAATATGGGAATGAATCCGAAGCCAGAAATAAAAGACTACTTATCTAGTGACTACGTGGATTACCAACCTTTTTTTAAAGACACTTTTTCAAAAGACAGGTTCCATCAAATCTTTTATAACCTGCATGTTAGTCCACCAGAAACTAGCCGTGTAGGAGGATTTTTGACCCGATCTGGTAAGTTTAAGAAGGGTTGTCCAGTATTTAGATAAGAAATTTAGGCAGTACTACTTTCCAAAGCATAAAGTTATCATCGACGAGAGTACTGTGGCCTTTAAAGGTAGGGTTTTGTTTAAAAGTTTATAATAAAGACAAACCCATTAAATGGGGGATAAAGATTTGGGTCATGTCTGAGTCTGCAACTGGGTATATTTGTGGCTTAGAACCATATTTTGGCAAGACAACAACAGACCGCATGTGCCGAGAGGAACTAGGTGTCACAAGCAGAGTAGTTGTACCGTAGTTATAATTATTTATGCTGAATCGCGGTAGGAAGTAGGCTCTTTTGTTAACTAGACGCTGTGCGTGGACATTGTTTGTTGGTTCGAGACAAGTAAATCAGCTGATCGAGATGTCAGCGGTGATACGTTCCCGAGCCGATTGTCTTGAGAGAGGGGGAGCAGTGTTCGAGTGTCGACGACAGGGTGCAGACGTCCAGTTGAGAAGCAGTAGTTCTTCCTCTAATCCTCTAGTTTGGGATATAGAGTAATTCTTTTTATCGGGTGTAATTTTAAATCAAGTTATTAATTTTCTTTAGTGCGTATTAGTTTCCTATCAGCCTCCATAATCTTCAAAGTAGTAAGTCCCGTACCAGCGTTTAGTTAATATCTTTTATTTTTATACTGGTGTGATTAAATTTATAAAGTTTTCCCATATTACAGAGTCTGTGAATTAATTCAATTTCTGAAGTATTGTCAATTAGACTTTGATCGTAAAGTTAATATCAAGTTTTGTGTTATTTTGATTTTAAATATTTTGAAAAGAGAACTTTTTAGTTTATTTTGTTAATTTAAACCATTTTGGAGAAGTATACATTTTTAGTTTCATTTTAATTTTAATTCATTTTTTTGAACAGACGTAATTAGATTTGACCGATTGTGAGAAGTTTTTGAAGAAAATCAAATCTAAAGTTTGTAAACTTTGTTAAAATTTTGGTGAACTCTAATTCGAAATAAATCAAGTATTTCCGAAAATTTGTTTTGATTTATAAAGTATTAGCTCCAATTAATATAATATATGTGCTATAATAACGGTACACATTTTGCGCCAATCTGCTTTTTCTTTTTGAGCATAAACTTGTACAACAGGTTATTTACAGGAAAGAACTTGGGAACTTGCATAAACTTGTCGGATTCCTGCAAGTGTGTATAAACCTGCATAATCTTGTGTAGTGTGTAAGACTTAGGACTTAGAACAGTATTGTGATTTTAGAATATTTGATTTATTTTTAAGTAAATTATATTAAAAATAAAATGGAGCTAGCGTATGTGGATCTGTTGCTCAAAAAGGAATTAATATTTGAAATAAATTTTAGGGGCGGAAATGCTTCTGTAAGCGACACCGTCCAGAATCTTATAAAAATGTTGAGGTCCCTTTTGAAATTAAATATCAGGGCCAATGCTGGTAATCTGAATGGGCGTATAGAACCTAGCATTGCTTTAAAGGGAATAAAAGTTGATTTGGAGGCATTATCTGTCAAGATAGGAAACTTGTCCGAGGAAAAATCGACAGGCGAGTATTTGAGACTAGTGTGTAGGCACAAACATCTCACTGTGATAGTTGATGTGTTATGTGAGCTGTATAAGTGGGAAGGAGCGTCTGAAACCTTAATTTCAAAACTTAAGGATGGTTTGATTGAAATTAAGGCAAAATTAGGAAAACTTGGCGTAAGCGAGGAGGAAATAGTTAACCTGTTGGATCCCGTAGCCGCACAGTTGCGACTGAGGCAAGTGTGCAGTCGTGGCCCGTTGCCGTACTGTTGCGGCCGCGCGCAGAGCGTTTTATTTTTGCGTTTTCTTCAACTCAATTCGCTAAATTAAATGACGTTCAATATACCGGGTTTACTCGGGAGAACACTGGCTTTCTCGTGAGGTTATATTTTGTTTCGCGCTACGATACTTGGCAGCCTGTTTTTACTCTAAACGTCGAGGCGTTTCAGCCGGTTGCTGTTGTTTGTACACAATAATTATGGCTTCGCGTAAGCATGAGTTGTTTGATCAAGATATTAATGAATTATTGGGCAGTGAGTTTAGTGAACTATCTGATAGTGACGACGAAAGTGATGTGGATATTTTCAGTCGTGTAAGAAGTGGTGATTTTATTTTTAGTGAACTAGTTCGTGATGCAGACTTCAACCACGATTTAGGTTATCTCGATGAACCAGTACCAGGACCATCAGGTGATACTGTTTATTCTAATAATCGTCCAAATAAGCCTACTTTGGATAGTGTTGACTTGGTAATAAACGAGGTAGTTCAAAATTATAATCCCAGAAATGACTTTACTGGTAATGAAGGAACTGAATGTAGGCCTAACCCCAAACGTAGAAAGCTACCTCCAATTACCTATCCCTGGGTGAATGATACCAACTTTATTCCGCACATATTTCCATTTGACAGCTCAAAATCTGGAATAAAAGCTGATTCTGGAATAAGTAAGGAATCTACAAACCTAGATTTTTTCTTGTCGTTGTTTCCAATGGAATTAGTATCACACATTGTTGAACAGACTAATCTCTATTTTCATGAAGTCGTTTCTAAGCTGCCCAATGTTTCTAGATCTGAAATTGATAATTGGTACAATACCAATGAGACTGAAATGTTATGCTTTTTAGCATTGTGTATCCTGATGTCCCATGTGAGAAAAAAAAAATAAAAGAGTACTGGTCTACCGATACAGTAATTCAAACACCATTCTTCGGTCAGGCAATGAGTCGAAACAGGTTTCTAATACTGTGTAGAATGCTGCATTTTAACAACAGTATTGTTACAAACTCTAAAACCTTAGGAAGATTACATAAGATAAACCCTATTCTCTGTTCTATAAACAAATCATTTACTGACAATTTCACTCCTTATGAGAATCTTGCATTGGATGAAACACTTTTCTTGTGGAAAGGTAGGCTACTTTTTCGCCAGTATATTCCTAGTAAGAGAGCAAGATTTGGCATAAAACTGTTTATCATATCTGATTGCAAAACAGGATACGTTCTAAATGTTTTACCATATATTGGTTCTGAAACTCAGCTAAATTTTGAAGACCTCAGTGATAAAGTAGGTATGTCAGGTCAGGTAGTGTTGACTCTTACAGAATCTTTTTTCAATCTTGGACACAAACTGTACCTTGATAACTGGTATGTCTCACCCTCATTAGCAGAAGAACTATTTAGTAAAAGTACAAATATGTGTGGAACATGCTTGCCAACAAGGCGTGGTGTACCAAAAGAAGGCCTAAAAAAATTGAAATAAGGGGAAACGGATTCACATCATGCAGAATTTATGTTATATGAACGTTGGCTAGATCAACGGGAGGTTAGGGTTTTATCAACAATGCATGAACATGGTATGAAAGAAACTGGGTTTTTTTTTTTTTTTTTTTTTTTTTTTTTTTTTTTTTTATAAGGGGCAAAAAAACGCTGAGGTTATCATTGCCCTCAAGAAAGAATTGACACCTACTCGTATCTGGTAGTGTCAATTAGGTGCATACAGATTACATTGTATATAACAAAAATAGGAATTACGACAAGTAGGTGAGTAAATAATTTATACTTAAAACTAGATAACAATAAATATGACAAGGGAAAGACTGTAGAGAGGTCTTAACCTATATAAGGACTAAAAGATAAATAGAACATAAATAAGGACAAGGTACATAACATTAATTAAATAGACTGTAAAAAACTTAACACAATTTACTGCCACCAAGTTAGCTGTAAAGGGGCTAATTTGGCAGCTGTCAAGATAATGATATATAAAATAAATAATAAAATTTATAAATATTAACAACAATAGATAATCTGAATAAATAAATTTAAAATTTAAATTATATTTTATTAATCAGCGACGTTGCATTCAGAAAACACAGCAATCTTTGAGTTACCGTCTCGTCGTCACAAAGAATATCGTTCAACGAAGCCGGCAGATTCGAGTTGCGCCTATGTACCGAATAGCGAGGGCAGTCAACAAGCACATGTTTGACAGTAATGACAGTGTCACATGTGTCGCAGACCGGAGGATCATCTCTACTCATGAGGAAGCCATGTGTGAGAAGCGTGTGGCCTAGCCGCAGGCGACACAACACAACCTCCTCACGACGACTCAGGCGGTTCGCTGTTTCCCAGAGTCCAACGCAGTCTTTAATAAGCCGTAACTTGTTGTTGACGACTGCCCGCCAATCGCTATTCCATTTGGCTTTCAGTTTTGGCCTTCACTACCGGGGTAATGTCGGAAGAAATCATCCGTGCGGTGTAAGGCTGGAGTTGTAATGCTTCCTTAGCTCCTCTATCTGCCAGCTCGTTTCCGGATACTCCAATGTGTCCAGGTACCCAGACAAGGAAGACAGCAACACCTTCGGACTGAAGGGAAGACAAAGAGTGCCATATTTCGCGATGATGATGTGTTTTGAAAAACATGTCGCTGATGGCTTGTATACCACTAAGGGAGTCGCTGCAGATAACCAATTTGTTAGTCATAGGAAACGTTATATTTAGGGCCTTTTGGATGGCTGTTAATTCGGCCGTGAAAATAGAAGAGTCGTTGGGGAGACGAAATCCGTATCGTCTTACCCCAGTGACGAAAGCACATCCAGTTCTACAACGTTCCTTTGACCCGTCAGTGTAGACAACATCGCAAGGTGCGAGGCTGCCTAGTATTTGACGGAATTCTTGTTGGTAGACTGTTTCTGGAGTGGAGACTTTTTTAAACCTACAGAGATTTAAAATAATTTTTGGCATTGAGACGCTCCAGGGTGGGATATCACATTGATGAACGACTTTAAACTGGTAATCGTTTAGGCCTATTTCATAAGCGTAGGATTTGGCCCTAACGCCTAAGGGTGAAGGAAGATTTGGTCTCGCTAGGAAAGAATTATAGAGTGGATTTCGCAGGACCGGTTCAAACGCAGGGTTTTCTGGCTTCCCTGAAAGAGCGTGAACATAGTTTAGGGACAGTTGTTGTCGTCTATGCGAAAGAGGGGGTTTCTCCCGTTTCTGCGAGAAGACTGTTAATAGGAGAAGATCGAAAAGCTCCAGTGGCCAGTCTTAAAGCAGAATTATGGACTGGGTCAAGCATTTTGAGAGCACTGGGTCTTGCGGACCCATATGCTTGACATCCATAATCTAGACAGGAACGGATGGTGGCTTTGTAGAACCTGAGCATGCATGTCCTGTCAGCCCCCCATTTTGTTCCGCTTAAAGCTCTCAGTATGTTCAAGCGCTTCACGCATCGATTTTTTAGATCTTTCAGGTGAGGCACCCAAGTTAGCCGGGTATCAAATGTGAGACCCAGGAATCTGATATTGTCACAGGTAGTGATTGTCTGACCCAGCAAAGAGAGCGTTGGCTGCTCAACGGTACGCATTCTGGAGAAAACGATGGCTTTTGTTTTAGGTGGCGAAAAAGAAAAACCCGTAACTCCGCAACCACTGCTCAAGCCTGTTGATGGTAAGCTGTAAAGCTCTCTCCCCCACCGCTAGCTTCTTTGTAGAGATGTAAATAGAGAAATCATCTACAAACAAAGAACAGCGCACAGGAGGGGTAACGCAAGACGATATGTTATTGATTGCAATGGCAAACAGAGTACAGCTTAGAACGCTACCTTGTGGAATACCATTTTCCAGCGTGAATGAATCGGAAATGGTTGTCCCAAGTTTGACCTGTATGGTTCTTTCCGACAAGAAGCCCTGTATGAAAGAAACCATGTGGCCCCCTACACCCCAAGATATTAAAGCATTTAATATCCCCCTTCTCCAAGCTTTGTCATAAGCCTTGGAAATGTCGAAGAATACCGCGATCAACTGTTTTCTTTCAATAAAGGAATTCAGGATTGCCGATTCCAAGGCAAGTAGATGGTCACTTGTAGACGGCCTTGTCGGAATCCGCACTGGGAAGGTGAAAGAAGATTATTTTTCTCCAGAAACCAAACAAGACGTCTGTTGACCATCCTTTCCAGTACTTTGCAGAGACTGCTAGTAAGCGAAATTGGTCTATAGCTTCCTGGAGAAGTTCTATCTTGGCCCGGTTTTTTGGAGAGCGATAATGTGTGAGCGACGCCAAGAATTAGGGAATGTGTGTTCTAAATATATTCTATTATATAATTTTAGAAGATCTTGTTTTCCATCCTCCGTCAGGTTCCGCAACATGGCATAATGTATGTTATCGGGACCTGGAGCAGAATTTGATGTCGCCTTTAGTGATGAATCGAGTTCATCAATGGTAAAGGGAAGGTTTAAAGGAGAGTTGTTATTAATATTTAAATTTAGAGCATGTCTTTCTGTATTTGTTTTGAAATTTTGAAACTTCCTATTGTAAGATGACGTTTTTGAAATTTCCGCAAAATGTGAGCCGAGTAAAATTAGAAACTGTCAAGGGATCAGTTACCACATCGGTACCATTTTTCAGAGCAATAACAGCAGGTGGGGAGGTCTTACAGCAAACAGATCGAAGCTTCCTCCAAACATCAGATGCAGGAGTAGTTACGTTTTATTTGATCTGTGTAGTCCAGCCAGGACTGCCGCCGTCTTTGTCTAAAAACCTGTCTTGCTTTTGCCCGTGCTCTTCTGTACCTACTTAAATTTTCTTCATTCGGTGATCTGTTGAATTGTCTTAAAACATTTTCGACGTTCCTTTAGAGCCGCCGAACATTCTTCAGACCACCGAAAGAAACTGGTAAACGTGATCCCCATACTGGTCAAAAGATTGTAAAACCCGTTAGTGTTCTGGATTACAATCAGCACATGGGTGCAGTTGATGCAGGTGATGTGCAGTTGTCGTTCAACGAAACCGCTCGGAAGTCATTGAAGTGGTACAAAAAACTGTTTTTTTTTCCATTTGTTAGATGTAACCATACGTAATGCATACATTTTGCAGCATCAAATGACAGGAAAAATTCCTCAACTATCAGAATTCCGTAAGGAATTAGTGAGAGAAATCATTGAGAAACATTGTGAGATGAAAAAAGACAAAAGAGGAGGTCGACCTTCAGCAAATATTACACCACTTAGACTGACACAATGTCATTTCTTGGAGCCAATTCCAGCAACTGTAAACAAAGACAGGCCCAGGCGAAAATGTCATGTTTGTGCCAACACGACCAGAAGACCACAAAGAAGGCAAGACACTTATAGTAGAGAATTTACAGCATGACCGGTGACTTCGAGATGCGCCGTAGGTAAAGACGGAACTAAAGTGGTGGGGGGTGGAGCTGCTCAGTCTGTTGCCGTATTCAGCCTTGTGAACTTCGGTCTCCAGTCTTCTATACGTGCCGCCCTAAAAACATTCGCTTGTGCCAATTCACGAGTTGTAATACAATTTGTGAATTAATTGCGTTGTGCTCATTACGTTTTAAGTAAAGAGTTTGAGATGGATCATAATGTAAAAAGTAAAATTGGAGGTAGAAAGGTTATACACGGCCAAGCAAGAGAAGTGCTTCCCATTTTATGAAACGGGAATCAGAAACCAACACACTTATAAATTTGAAGAAAGTTCAACAGCGTGTCGTAGAGGCAACTGGAATTTCTGGAAGTACGCTGAGACGAATTTTGAAGGAGGAAAAAAAAAAAAAAAGTCCAATTGGCAATTCTTTTAGTACGCCTAACAAAGTAAGAAAACGCAAACATACTAAAAGTAATCTGGACAATTTTTGATTTGGGTGTAGTTCGAAGAACAATAAATAATTTTCATCGACAACGGGGTTTTGTTATGTTAACTATTGCGTGTGGATCTTTGGCGTTATTGTTATTTTAAGTATTCATCATTAAATTAACTTGATACAAGTTGGTAGATAAAACTGAGTTTTTTCTTATTCTACTGTGTATATTGACAAATTAGTTTAACCAGTTTTATATTAATTTTTAATTTAGCAGCTAGGCTATGTCAGTTGAAAATTTTGTAGTGTATAATTGTATCTACTATCGTAAATCCTGAAGCTTGCACGGTTAGTATATGATAAATTGAATTTTAATGGCTAACAAAGCGTAACAATTACAATTCTGAACTGTTGTCGTCGTTGGAGATCAAGAATAATATAAATTCCTACCCTTTCCCAATTTATGAGAACCCTTTCTTACCACCAGGTATCTCTACTGCGAACTTATTAAGAAGGGTGAGCTATGAACAACAGCAGCAGCAGGGTGAATTTCGGCAGAACATAGTCATTGTTAAGATCACGTACATCCGGTCCCAATATTTCCAACATTTCCTGTATTGAATTCCCCATCATAAAAGTCCGTCGCCGTAACTTCAAGAGAGTCTAGAAATGTTCAAATATTCTCAAGGTCTCCTATACTAAATTGCTCATCATAAAAGACCACCGTGGTAAGAACATAAGGGTCTAGAAATGTTGGCAAACATTACAATATTCGGCTCCCGCCACAACTATGAGCCGGGAGCCGAAAACTCTCAGTAGGGTTAGTAGCACCGTTATTCACTCCCCTAATTTAGATTGTGCCCCCAGGCGCTCAACTCCTCCACTCCTCACGCGCATCCCACCGGTCATGCTATAACTTCCCTAGAGTACTTCATGTGTATCCCCTGCAATGTGTCTCTGTGTGTACACCCATGTATGATGGAATACCATACTTATAGGAACTTTTAGGCCTAAACCATACTCTGGACCATGTAAATAAAATTTTGTTCTAATATTATTTATTTCGTTTGTTTATCCTAGTCTTATTGATTTATAAAAAATAAACTTACACTTGGAATCAAAATATATATATATATATATAAAAATTTAAATATGTATATTTGAATTTAGAAATATCAATAATATGAAATAAATAAAACATAAAAATAAAACTTATGAGTATATGATTATGCAGATGCAAAAAATAACTATAATGCAAAGTAGTAACCAAGTGCCAGAAAAAACCCGGGCCAGCAGATGCCCCTGTGCTGCCATAACCCGGGACTCAACAGGTTAATTTTGAAACTAGTCTTTTAAATACAAGCCTGGAGGAGGAGGAAGTCGAAGAGATGAGCAAGCCCGTGGTTCAAACGAGAAATGAGGATATTTTAGGTTTGAGTCTTCCCCAGGGGAAACACGTAGAAGGAAGTTTTGCAAAATTGCCAAATCCCCTAGAGCGATTTAAAAAAATGTTTAAACCCACAGACGGACTAAATGTTTCAGAATTGTTGAGTTATATCGAAATAATGTTAAAAATTAAGGGTGAAAACCAGCTTAAGTGATAGTGAGATCATAAATATGAGTGTAGGTTATGCCACTGGTCCACTTTACAATAAAATGCTTCAATTTAAGGTAAATGTTAGTATTTTTAGTGAAGTACACAAAGGACTATTAGATTATTTTGTTCCGTTTTGGTCATAGAGAAGCCTTGAAGAGGGACTTAGTAACTAGATCACAAAAACCTGACGAAAAACTGAGCAGTTATATTTTAAACGTAAAACAAAATGCAAAATTGTTATTGTGTGATTATTCTGAGACCGAACTAACGGAATTGATAAAATTAGGTATCTCACCTCAAGTAAGGGCCAGACTGGTATTTTGTACAAATCCGAAAAATTTTGCCGACCTTGACAATTTATGTATATATGAGCAGAACGTAGCCTATGAAGAAGTGAAGGTGTGCGAGGAACGTAAAGTTTGCAAATCGGACTTTGTTCAGAAGAGTAATGTAAACTCAACTGCAAACTCGTATGTAAACAATCCCATGATGGTAAAGAAAGCAATAATAAAATGTTTTATATGTAACAAACCGGGACATATCGCTAGGGATTGTTTTTAAAAATATTCAGAGAGCACAGATACCTAGATTCAAAAAATCTGCGGTCTCAAAAAACTTGTAAATAGGGGAGAATTTCAAGAAGGTAGTGCGAGAGTGGAATCTCCCCGGTCACGTCCTACTGAAATTAAAAATAATTATAATTATAGAAGAGGTCGAGAACAAATGAGGGCAAGGGGTAAGAATAATATAAGAAATCCCTGTATGAATGTGAGAGGGGCCGGACGCAGCCAAGGTTCAATGACCCTGCCCGTTGTGAAAGTGTTTGTTGGTAAGGGTACATACCATAATGTATTATTGGACACGGGAAGCGGAGTGAACCTGATAAGCGAAAGCATTTACGACTCATTATTAAAGAAAGGACTGGCCAGTATGCTTGAACATACTGACATTAAATGTTTGTCGGCAGATAACAATAAAATATCGATCCTGGGTAAATGTGTTGTAAAAATAAAGATAGCATGTTTTTCTTGGAAAGTTCAGTTTTTAGTTTCGAAAAATTTGTCTTGGCCAATAATTCTGGGTTCAAATTTTATAAAAGAAACTGGCATGGTGGTGGATTTAAAACAGGATATGTGTTGGTTTAAGTTTAAACCAGAAGTTACAATCGAGTTATTTCAGAATAGTACAATCCTTATAAATAATGTGAACCAGAGTATTGTGGTAGGATGCAATAAGGCAAAGGAGGGTATTTTAAAAATTATTAACGAATTCCCTCAAGCTTTTACCGATAAAATAGGGCAAGCTATTGACTTCGAAATTGACCTAGAAGTCAACGACCCCGAGCCGGTGAGATTGAAGCCGTATCCGCTATCCCCCCCCCCCCAAGCTGCAAGAATTGAGAAAAATTTTAGATGAAACTGAGTTGGCACAGAATATAATTAGACCCAGTGTGTCAAATTATGCTAGCCCCGCATTTTTAGTAACCAAACCGGGAAGTGATAAATCTAGAATGGTGATTAATTACTCAAAATTAAATAGTAAGTTGAAGAGAGTGGAACATCCAATTGGAGACGTATACGAATCATACCACTACCTACAAGGATGTACTTATTTTTCAAACTTGGATTTGAGTAATTCTTTTTACCAAATAAAACTTACGGAAAGAAGCAAACATTTAACTGGTTTTGTTACGCCGTTTGAATCATATGAATTCAATCGTGTACCATATGGGTTACACTTGGGAAGCGGAACAATGAGCCGCTTATTAAATAAAGTGTTGCAGAGTGTAAAGTTTCAGTATGCTTTAAATTATGTAGATAACATAATAATATTTAGCAAAAGTTTACCAGAACATATAGAAACATGTCAGAGATGTTGTGTAGAGGCTGGCCAAACATGGACTTACGGTTAACCCAAATAAGGTGAGCTTTGCATGTAAAGAGATCAAGTTTTTAGGTCACCTAATCTCTAAGGACCAGATAAGAGTCGACCCGGATAGAACTTCTGCCATTAGAGATGCGAGAGAGCCAAAGGACGCAAAAGGCGTAAGTAGATTTATCGGAGCGGTGAGCTATTTCGCAAAGTTCATCCCAAACTATGCAGACAAGGCAGCATGTTTAAATGAATTGAGAAAAAAGAATAGGAAATTTGAGTGGACTCAGGAGTGCCAGGAGAGCTTCAACACCTTAAAGGAAAGTGTAAGTACACCACCGGTATTAATAGTACCAGATTATAATAAGCCATTTATCCTATGTACGGATGCGAGTGACAAGGCAGCAGGAAGTTGTTCAATGCAGGAAATAGAAGGTGAGAATAAACCAGTGGCGACCATAGAAAAAGCCATATCAGGCTTTGAAAGCACAGGTATTCATCCAGTAAATCGAGACAAGTTTAAAGAAGAAGATTTCGTGTCTGAACGGCGTTTAAGAGCACCTGTCATTGAGAACCCAGATGGCGAGGAAAATCTTGAAGAAGAATCTCAAACCAAGCTTAACAACAATCTATCTCAGACTCCTGTGAACAACGAATCTAATATAGACCAAAACCAAGTCTCTGAAGAGCCAACAGTTGCTATCAATAAGCAGGATGGTTACATAGGGCTGCCAGGACCATCGGAAATGTCAAAGAAAATCACTTTAGAATCAACCTCTAACTGCAGTGGAAATATTTACAGCAGTTATAAATAAGTTTTCACCACTCCCGGCTTTTGCAGCTGACCAGATAAAGGGAAATTCTAGGCGGAAAGGCCAGTCATCAATCTTGACATCAACTCCAATGAAAGCAACTCTAGAAGAAGCTTTAGAAAAAAGGAAACAGAAAGATTTGAAAAAATTTAATTCTGCCAAAAGGGCAGCAGCAAAACTATTGACAAGCAAGTTAGACATAGGTCTTTCGCCTAAAAAGAGACCACGTATTAAGAAAGAAGGGACAAGAAAACCTGGAAGGAAAACTAACGAAAAACGTGGCACCTGTAGACGTCAAATAGACTTTGACTCTTCTTCAGAGGAAGATGTTCAGTTAAACAAAATTTGTGACGATAATGAAGACGACAATACTTTTGATTTGTTTGGCGATGACGTTGAGTACTGTTTAGTGTGTGGAGAGTATGGTCCTACTTCTGAAATGTGGTACCGGTGTGTAATATGTGGGAAATGGGCACACTCAGAGTGCAGTGGTTACGATTCCCCAGAAAACTACTCATGTGATTTTTGCTCAGATTAGAACGATAGAGAATAATTAGGCGTAATAGCTATTTAATAGGCCTAAACATGTTTTTTAACGAATAGTATGACATAGACTAACTAATAGTGATTTACTACATGTGTTAATTTGTTAAGAATAGTAAAACTAATGCAGAGACTAAGTAATAGCCATTTACTACACGTGTGATTTTTTTTAAACTTCTTAATTAATTTCTTCATTCAATTTAAATATAATTTACTACTGTACGTTGTGCTTTATTACATCCTATTCTATTGCTCATAGATGATTTGATGTGCTTTGGTGGTGTGGTGGCATAACCCCAGTGGTGTGGCGGAATAACCCCAGTGGTGTGGCGGAATAACCCCAGGTATCGGGGTAATTCCGCCACTGTGCAAGCTTTTGGAAAAAACCCATTTTATTTAGTTTCTATTAAAGATTTCCAATTTAAAAAAATCACTAAAAGATAGATTATTTACTGTAGTATGCTATGGTTATTACAATTTACATTAATCCTAACAAAATTTTGCATGAAAATTCAATTTCCCTTAAGGTGGCGCGATTCCCCCGGTCTACCCTATGTGTCCGAAGTTGGATTTTTTAACAGTACTATTTCTATCTTTTGTGTTAATACAGGTTATCATTTCTTATCTTAGTCATTACTATAATGTAAAACCTTGTAATTTGATGATTTTAAGTTTAGAGCAAATTAAAATACTGCTGTTATTATGAAACCAGTTAAAATAAAACCGTTTTTATTAAAATAAAAAAGCAAACAAACACACTCAGTAACGATTGCTAAGTAAGAATGAAATATTTAGTATTTGATCTCAAAGTGTGTGTCTATACATATGGTAGAGGAAGTGGTGCAAATGTGGAAACGTGTTGGTAATGTGGAAGCCTAACTTGAAGAGCTTGTGAGAGAGGTGCTGCAGACTAGCGGTGACTGCATCAAACTTCTTACTCCCTTTCTTTAACAAGCCTGTAGGAGCTCTGGTAGTCACCTCGTGGTTCATTGTCAGTGAAGCAGGTGTTTGAAGTTTTTCTAGATTTTTCAATCATTAAGGGTAAGTTTCTAAAGTTTGTTTTATCACATAGTCTAAAAAGATATTTATTAGTGCTTAGGCAATAATTGTTAAGTAAAACATTCGCTACAATCTGGTGCAACTAACTAAACTCCTAGCCTAAAAATGTGGCGTAGATTTAACTTCATAATTCAATAAGGCGATGCTGGTAATGTGGAAACACAACATAGGGGGAAATGTGGAAACGCTTCCACATTTCCCTCATAAATTGGTTGTGTCTACTACATTTCCTTTGCATTGTTTCAGATGCCGAGGAAAGTTATTGGCCGCAATCCTTTCCCAAGATTGGGATTCCCAACCTATGATTGAAGCAATTGTTTCAGTAAGAGAAAAGAAGATGGGTCTGAGAAAAGCTGTGAAGCTTTACAATGTTCCTCAGACGTCTTTACAACGATTTGTCAATAGCGATAAAACACCTGAGGAGTGTGTAAACCTCAAAGTTGGGCGAATGTCTGTTTTACCTGCTCATTTGGAAACACAGCACTTGGTTGAATATTTAATAGAAATGGATGATCGTTTTTATGGCTTAAGAAGAGATTATGTAAAAAGACTAGCCTACCAATTGGCTGTTAGAAACAATATTCCACGCCCCTTTTTAAATGAAACTGCAGGCAGAGCCTGGTTTGACTTGTTCATAAGACGTCACAAAGAGGGGCTCACTATACAGAAACCAATCGGGACCTCATATTCTAGAGCAAATGGCTTTAATAAGGATGCTGTTGATAAGTATTTTAATATTTTAGAAGCTGTGTATGATAAACATCCTTACCCAAGTGGCAGGGTGTTTAATGTTGATGAAACGGGGCTATCTGTTGTGCAAAGTAAGATACCACATGTTGTGGGATTAAAAGGAAAAAGGCAAGTGGGGGCAATCACGTCAGCAGAGCGGGGTTCCCTCGTTACAGTAATTTGCTGCATGAGTGCCGGAGGAACTTTTGTACCCCCTATGTTAATCTTCTCCAGGAAAAATATGACAGATGCTCTCATGAGAGGAGCGCCACCAGGAGCACTTGGCAGATGCCACTCATCAGGATGGATCCAAACAGATCTATTTACAGAGTGGTTTAACCACTTTCTTCAAAAAACACTCCCGACTGTTGAGTCCCCTGTGTTGTATAGTAACATTATTTTGTAATCATATTAGTATGTAAGAACATGTAGCCATGATTGTATGTATTATTTAATGTGTACCAATAACTAGAATAGTGTTAGCGTGAGAAGAGTAGACGTTAGATAAGTAATAGATATACAACATTATCATTAACAAATTGTCACTGTTCACACAGCAATCTACAGATTATTACCACTTTGGACAATGATATGTACAGAGCGATAATCGCTCTTAATAGGTTGTGTTATTTAAGCCCTGCGAGGCGCAGCAGTAATGATCAGTCTCCGCAGACTGCACAGTGAGGAACGGTCACGGTGTTGGGATCAGTCTCCGCAGACTGCACAGCGAGGAACCGGTCGCGGTAGTAGGCAGAATAGTTAGATGTTGGAATTGTTAAACATAAGTACCACAAAGTATAGTGTGTTAATAGTTTATTCTCAGTAGTAATTTTATACAGGTGTTTTCATTTTACACGTCGTGAACAGAGTTGTGCCAAGTGACTATTTTCAATAAACTTATTTTTAACCCGATGTACCGAGTCATCTCTTGAGTTCCTACTCTTCAAGGTGAAAATTGTTACGGGTTATCTTGCCACTCGGGTAGCCCGCTAACTGTCCCCGCAACACCTGTCCTGTAAATTTTCGATGGGCACAACACCCATACAAGGAATGTTGAAATAATTGATCTAGCTCGTAAAAATCATGTGACGATTGTCAGCATTCCCCCACAAACATCCCACAAAACCCAACCTTTAGATAAAACATTTATGGGACCGTTGAAAAGTTACTATAGTGAATTTGTGCGTCAGTTTTTTGCGACACAACAATCGGCCTGTAGGCCCTTATGACATCGCTGAACTTTTTGGTAAGGCTTACATGCAACGCCAAACAGGACTTATTGCTGCTACTGGATTTAAAGTTACAGGAATACACCCTTGTGACCGCACTGTTTTTAAAAATGTGGATTTCCTACCTTCAGAACCTTTTCCCCAAACTGGAACAATTCAAAATACAGATGTAAACATTCAGTCTCCAAAATCTACCACTTTTCAGGTTGGTGATAATCCTTTATGCACGCCCATTCCTGCTTCTCAAAATTGTCGGGATGATGGAGTACCAAACAACCCTTTTCGGCCCAGTGATATCGATCTACAAGATTCTGGCCCTTCAAATCAATCTGCTCCCTGTTTCTCCTAGAGATATAATGCCAATACCTGGGTTAAAACAGAAAACTTCAAATAGAGGAAGAAAACCATCTTCGTCTGCAGTAATTACAAGCTCTCCCTATAAAACAGAACTTGAAAAAGCTCTGAACAAGTAAAAAAAAAAAAAATTCTTTCAAAAGGGAGAGGAAAAGATCAACAACACAAACCTTGCAAAAGAAAACTTCAACTTGAAGAACAGTCAGGAAAAACTTTGAACAAATCTAAAAAAATACTTCCAAAAGGGAAAGATCAACAACTCAAAGCTTGTAAAAGAAAACTTGAAATTGAAGAAAACTCAGAAAAACTATTCAATATCATCAGGGGAATCAGTTATGGAGATGCCTGTGGGTGAAATGCCAGCAGAAGAGGATGATGCTATATGCATTTTTTGTGGAGAGGCTTTTTCATGTGATGTTCGAGGGGAACTTTGGGTTAAATGCTTACTTTGTGAGTCATGGTGCCATACTCTGTGCGCTGGTTGTGAAAGTGAACATTACATTTGTGACTTTTGCAAGTGAATATTTTATTCTTCAGTTTTTCTGAAGCCTTTGTGTTATTTTGTAATGTATAATAAATACATGTTCTGAAATATTGTTTTCCAGTGTTTTTAACCAGAAAACAAATGTTTCCACATTACCAGCACATTTTAGACATCGTATGAAAGGGTCAATTTTTAATTAACAATTATTATTCTTATTTAAAAGTTATATATTGCATAAAACCATAAGCGCCAATTGTTGATAACATGTATGTGAATCTTTTTCCAGAGTTTATAGAAATTTCGTTGGTAAACCAAGTAGTTATGAATAAAATTAAAACAGGGTTTCCACATTTGCACCACTTCCTCTACTACTTCATTGTACCTTTTCCACTAATTGTCCATATTTAACTAATGTCTCTTCTCTGCAAGAATTTCAAGGGGAAATTAATTTTAACAATGAATAAGTTCAAGTAATGTTTCGGGGCTATTTTATAATTAAAAAATTGTTTTAAATAAAGCAGTGTTTGCATTGAAAAGTTTCCTGTTTTTACTTACTCAAATAAATTTACTATATTATGTTGTACAATAAATAAAACTACACCATAAAATTCAGTATGTTTTAACTTTTTAAACAAATTACAACCTAACCATTTACGTGAATATATGGGGTTTAAAACAATTAAAAACCACATTCATGTACAAACACGTTTTTAAACACAAAATAGCTTCCGACCTGGTAGATTGGTGAACGTAACTTTACCGTCGAGCTGACAAAGAAGTAGCCATGGCCAGAAGTGCTGGCCATACGACCTGAGAGAACAAATAAGAAAATTTGTCTAGCTTAGACAGTTAATGGCTGCGGCCAGCAGTGCTGGCCATTCGATCGGAGAGGACAAACCTTAAAAGGCACTACCGAGGGCAAAGGGTTAGATTGTAATAAAGCATCTGACTGCTTGGGACACAATCCCATACCGAGGAAACTAAATAGCAACAGCCATGAAATGGTTTGAAAGCTACATCTACCTCATAGACCGAAGTCAAGTAGTAGTCGCACTAAGGTCTACTGTAAAAGGAACCACTAAAGCGTTTCGAACCCAACAGCTGATTCAAAGCCGGGTGCCACAAGGATCTGTGCTTAACCCACGCATGTTCATCCTCTTTACAAATGGACCTACCAGAATACTTAAGTGGATTCACTAAACTTTACGCTGACGAAACAACTTTAAACGTTCACCTGAAAATCTATACCTGAATAATCTCATTGCTGTTAACATGGCATATCAGTATTGCAATGGAAACGACTTGGTAAACCCCTCTAAAAGTAGCTAATTGGGATTTGGAAGAAGAGCAAAGCAAATCAATTGTACCAGAAGTCAACTTTCTTGACCATACTAAATTCCTTGGGTTCATAATTGACTCTAGTTATCTTGGACTACCCACATACATCCGATACACATTCGTGAACAAATCGAAGAAATTGGAGATTTTACTAGTGCACGTGCTGCTGGCTACTTTTTGTAGTGAATCACACTTTTATAAGATCACTTGAGAGGGGAACAACATTTGAAATATTGTAGTTGCCGTTCCAAAATCATCTAATGAACCTTCCTTTCCACAATGAATCACTACCCACAGGATATCTAAACTATAAACTTTAAAACAAAATAGAGGGGGGGGGGTGGTCCAGATTTTTCATTCGCCATTTTGTCGATTTTCATTCACAATTTCACGATCCACGTCGCTTCCACCAATATGTTTCAAGGTTAATCAGTTCTTGATTCAAGGAATTGTCAAACTATGACTTGATTTTATAAATCCTTGATTTTGGAAATTTACCGGTTCTCAGGAACATTTCAGGTTTATTCCCTCTTTCCTGATCGGGTGGCCACTCTGTTACAAAAAAACGGGAAATCCTTTCTGAATAATAATTATAGACCCATTATAATTTCGCCTGTCTTTAGTATAATTCTTAAAAACATTTTTGAACTTTGCTGAATAGTTTGAAATATAATCTTCAGACCAATTTGGTTTTTGAATACAGTATACAATAACTGCATTGTAAACAAATGGTTATTCTTGAATACAAAAAAATGTGTTAAAAAAAAAACAAAAAAAGTTTGAGTACAATTCTTAAAACTTTGTGGAATGATTTGAAATATTTTCTTCAGACCAATTTGGTTTCACAAAGATTTGTCAACAATTGATGCAATAAATAAGCTTGTGAACGTAGTAGTATAGGGTTTCAGTGGAGAGCGAGTTCATTCGGTGTATTCCTTGATTTGTCGAAGACTTTCGACTTCGCCCATCATGCGAAACTGTTTCAAGAGCTTGAATGTTGCGGTGTAAGTGCCATTTACGTGGACTAAGTCTTTCATTGCAGTCAGATCAATGTGTTTAAATTGGAAACTCAACCTCAAGAGAGTAAAAATGAATCTTTATATACCGCAGGGATCAGTTCTCGACACATTTCTCTTTTTGATTCACGTCAATAATCTGGAGCAGATATATTCAAAGTGGGCGTCTTGTTCAATATGCAGATGTTAATGCCCTTCTTGTATGTGTCAAACCACAGGCGACCTGGGTCCCCAGGGTCACTCACAATCAATGGGAAGATTCGAGTCCAACCGAAAACCGCAGGATCTAGGCTAGTGCCACGAAAATGCACTCTACAATGGTGGTTGTCCTCTGTGCCTTGCCGTAGTGGTGTTAATGTTACGCTTAGGAGTTGGCCACCTCCCAAGCTTAAATAGCCTTATCTGGTCATGCAAGGCTCTAACCACATAGGCCTGTTATTTCCCCAGCACACGTGGGAGATTTATAGAGTCTTAAAACAATAAAACAAAACCTTATAGATCTAGATCTGAAGCATGTACATCAGGCAGTTGCATTCGGTAATCTGGCTTTGGATGTATCTGTCTCCTCATCACATTAAAAAATCACCTCCGACAAAGTCTCCACAGTTGGTGGTGCGAAAGTAGAATTTGAGTCCACGGACACAGAATCTGAAGTAAGTGCACTGGACTAAAACTTCAAGCTCCGTTTCCAATTGCATAAGGAAATGGTGATGAAGCAATATATGGCTGATGGCACCTGGCTTCCAGACAACAAATGGCCGAGGGGTTAGAAATCGTCTAATGACACAAAATATTAAAAATGCGATAGAAGTCAGCACCAAGTGACTCTACTTCACGCGGAAAGAGAGGACGCTCGGGCAGCTCTCGGCGGAGGATTTCCGCGCAAGACTGAATGGGACACGATGTTGCTTTGACCCCCAAGAACTATCCTGACAGGCGCTTCTCAGAAGAAGAAGCCTCGTAACTGTGGGGCCGTATCCCAGGGTCTTAGGGGACTTACTCGTAAGCCGAGGTTTTTGTATTAGCTTTATATCTCCGTGGTTAAACCTGCACTAATTGTGGCCATAAACGGAGGACAAGATGTCTGTAGCTGGTATTGTTGGCATCCAAAGGATGGCTTGCCTTGATATCACTGGGGCTTTTTTAAGTGTGCCGGGCCTCAGCTCTAGACTGTTGCCTCAATATAGCTCGTCTTGACATTGTCATTCAGGCTATGGCCAGGGTGACTGCCTACTATCTTCAGCAGGCGGGACTTTGTCGAACTCGTGCTGCAACAGAGGGCACTGCAGAATCAGCATCCTGATTCAAGGGAATGCTCTGTACGTGATCTCTTTTCAGATGCCACATAGAGTTTCCTTTGACAAACCATTTTGGATTGTTATACCTTCTAGGGAGGCTAGAATGGTTTACAGACGGCTCTAAAACACAGGCGATGAAATTGTTGGGTGAGACCATTAGAGAACTGGTGATCCCTATGGGTCCTTATCCCACAGACTTTCAGACAGAAGTTACAGCTACTATGGAGTGTGCTCGTGAGAATCTTCGTCTGCACTATTGGAGTAAGCATTTTCGCTGATAGTCAGGCAGTATTGAAGGTGTTGGACTCGTGTGTGTTCAACTCCAAACTTGTCTGAGATCGCTATAAGGTAATTTCTTCCCTTGCCTGAATCGACAATGTCACTGTTTGTTAAGTTTCTGGTCATGATGGGATCTCTGGGAACGAAAGAACTGATGCTCTGGCCAACTAAAGATCAGTGTCCAATATGATGAGAACATAACAGTTCTGTGGCATTTCTAGGTTTGAATCTCTTGGGGCTCTCTCGAAGTGGTTCACGCTGAACATGAGAGAAGGTGGAGGCTGCATCCGGGACTAAGAATGAGCAGAATGGTTCTACAGCCACCTTCCTCAGAGTGACGTCTAACCTTCTCTACTTAAGTAGATCAGGTGTCTTCTCCTGATGGAAGTTAAAAGATACGAAAGTTAGAGAGGAGTTTGTAAATAACGTTAGAGGAACAATACCCACGGGGGAGGTCAAAACAGGAGAGGAGGAATGGACAAATTTCAAGAATGCTATAGTCAAAGCTGCAGAAGAAACGTGTGGACGAACTTCAGGTAAAAGAAGGGATACAGATACCCCTTGGTGGAATGAAAGAATTGGTGAAGCAGTTAAAAACAAAAAATAGAGCTTGACGAGAATGGTTTAAGGATAGGTCAAACGAAAAGAGGGACAAATGGAAGAGACTTGCAAGGGCATCAGCAAAGATGATGAAGGAGGCAAAGAAGAGGACATGGAAGGATTTTGAAGAAAAACTGAAATCAAAATTCCAAGGAAATAAGATTTTTTATGGGGTGATAAGGAACAAGACGAAACCTAAAGAAATGTTGACTAAGGTGGTGGATGTTTCAGGGGAAATCAAATGGGAGGAGAAAGAGGTTTTGAAGACATGGAAAGAGTATTTTAAGGAACTACTGGAAGGAACAGAAAATGAAGAGGAAAGAAAAGATGACAGAGGAGACAGAAGATGAAGAGGATTTTAGTATGTGCGAATTGGAGAAAGCGGTTAACCCTCCAGGTGCTGACATCGCGTAGCGCGATGTTAGCGTACCTGTTTCCAGTGCTGACCTCGCGGAGCGCGATGTCAGAAACGCGATCTCTTTAAACCACGCTAGTGGCTATATATTACGGAATATCACGAACTATTTTATATAGTATTAAACTAGAAGAAATGCGGAACTCGTTATACTCTATGGAGCACGTCTTTGCTCAAAGACCGGCGCTATACGACAGCTGTTTCTAAGCGTATGTTTATTTCCAAGTCATACGGTTCGGTCGTTCTGTTTATTGCTGTTCCGTCGTTGTTTGCATCATACCTTTGGTGTTGTAGTTGACTATTACTGTTTTATATTGTGTTTTATTGTAAAAATGAGTGAATTAAGTAGGTCTAGTGCAATAAGGAATGTGTTGGACGAACTGGATGAACTATCAGACATTGAAAGTGACAGTAACACTTCTGATATTGACACCGATCTTGAAGATTGCCCTAATGATTGTGACAATGTACTTGTTGATTTATTATCGGGAAGTGGTGAGGAATATCAACCTCAGAGTGATAGTGACACATCTGATAATGATCAGTCTGTAAGTAGAAGTAGTCGTAGGCCTATTCCTGTACATTCAGTAAGCCCACAGCCAGGACCATCTAACATAAATAATGACGAAAATGAACACTCTGTTTCTCCCTCTGGCTCAATTTCTCCACCCCAGAGCCCATCAAGACAATCTCCTGTTGAAGTTAACAGTACTTGGGTTAGGGCTTACCCACCTGAAGATCCTGTTGACGTTGCTGGAAGTTTTCAAGTTAGAAACACAGGTGGAAAAAACTTACCTCCCCGAAACAGTTTACCAATTCAATATTTTTATTTATTTTTTCAGATTTCATTTGGTCCTTGCTAACAAAGGAAACCAATGCCTATGCTAGTGTACAGAAAGAAAAAAAGAGAAATTCTGGCAATATGAAAACACATAGCAGACTTTCAAAGTGGACTGACGTAACAAAAAATGAAATGAAACGTTACTTGGCGTTGATAATAAATATGGGGCTCACTGTTAGAAACAACTACAAAACACTATTGGTCCACCATCAGATCTCAAAAACTTACCTTTTTTTCAGAAAACATGTCCCTTCATAGATTCCAAATAATAAGAGCAAATTTTCACATCAGTTCCTTACGGGCTATTCCAAAAAATCACCCCGGCCATGACCCATGGTATAAAATTAGAGAGTTTTATAATTCCCCTCAACGACAGTTTTAAGAAATATTTCACTCCAGACCAAAATATTTCATTGGATGAATCCATGGTGGGGATGAAGAACAGGTGTTCATTCATACAATACCTTCCAAATAAGCGCCATGCCAGATTTGGTGTGAAAAAATTTGAACTTTGCGACAGCAAGACCAGTTATGTTTTGCATTCAGAGCTGTATAGTGGCAAAGGATTCTTGGCTGATGGAAGTGATGATGCCTTCACACAAAAAGTTGTATTACACATTATGAATAAATGCAGATTATTGAAGAAAAATTATCATCTGTACACAGACAATTATTATACAAAGTTACCATTAGTCCAAACATTACTAGACAACCAAACATATCTCTCAGGCACAATAAATAAAAATTCAAAAGGCATTTGTAAAACTCTCATTGAAATGAAATTACAGGCAAAAGAGTCTGTTTATTTCAGGAAAAATAAAATTTTATTGGTAGGTTATAAAGAAAAAAAAACACGAAAGCCGGTCTACCTTATATCCTCTGCTCTTCATGCTGATGACAGACTTTTTCGAAGTAAAAAAAGTGGAATTGAGGCTATAAAGCCTGTAGTCATCAACGAGTACAACTTGCATATGGGAGGGGTAGATAATAAAGATAAATCCATATACCACCTGACTTGTACTAGGCCAAGTAAAAAATACTGGGTTAAGATTTTTGAAAACTTTTTAGACATGGCGCTACTCAATTCTTATATTTTGTATAAACAAAATACAGATAAACCCATGGATCGTCACCACTTTACAGTCATGATTGTAGAGTCCCTGATAGATGACAGTAAAGAGGCCAATGATTCACCACCCCAAGCAAACCCTGGTCCTGCTGGAGACATGGAACATAAGTTGATTCGACTTCCAGGTGTACGCCTTCGTAAGTGTGTTGTATGTTCAACAAAACAAAAAATCTCTAGAAGTCATTACTGGTGTCCTGCTTGCAACTCTGGTGTCCATCCTACCTGTTATGGTGATCTTAAGCATTTTTGGAGGCCATCAGGGGGAGGCAAGAGGAAAAGGAAGACTCAGGAAGAAGTTGACTCTGACTGAAAACCCTTTTTTATCACACCAGATTGTAAATTTATGTACATAATATATTTTTTTAATTAATTATTTTAGTTTATTGTTGATTTTAATTGTGATATTTTGTGAACTGAACACATTTTGAGACGTGAAAGTGAAGAAAGACTACATGTTACAATGTAGTACACAATGTTTCAAATATCACTGATTTTTTACGTGTTACAATTTATCGTTTTTTGCTCTGAGTGAATTCTGTCAATATGTAAACCCATAAGATGTATATACTTTTGGGTTCATTATTAAATTACCTACAACTTGTATATCTTGGATTTTTATTTTCATAACTTTGGTGAAATGATATCTAAGCTCAAAGTGAAAAAATAAAAACTTTTTTTTTTTTTTTGTCAAGATTTACATTCAGCAATATTTTTACCATGTAAAGGTAAGTCATATAAGTATTATTATCATATTCTGTGATCTTTCCTGAAAATAATGATATATAATATGTAGTATTTACATTAAGGTAACAGTATATAAAAAAAAAACTTTCTAAACGCTTGCAAACATACTGAAAAATGCCCAGCACTTAAGGCAGTTCTAACCAGCACTTGGAGGGTTAAAGAGATGAAAGAGGGGAAATCTGCGGGAATAGACGAGCTGACGGCTGAGATGATAAAGGCGGCGGGACCATTAGGAATGCAATGGTTGTACTCTGTATGAGAGTGATTTGGAAGGAAAAGAAGATACCAGAAGACTGTAAAATGGGAATAATAGTGCCGATTTTTAAGAAAGGCAATAAGCAAAAATGCGAGAATTAAAGGGGAATAACTTTGTTGTGCCATACACAAAAAATTTATGAAAAAATACTGTTGCAGAAAATTAGACCAGTACTGGAAGAAACAGGAAGAGAGGAGCAATGTGGTTTTAGGAAAGGTAGGTCAACGGTGGATGCTATCTTTGTGATGAGACAAGTGTTAGAAAAGAGGTGGGAATACGGAAAAGATACAATGGTAGCTTTTATAGACCTAGAGAAGGCATATGATAAGGTACTGAGAGGAAGGATATGGGAGAGTATGAGAAAGAGAGGATTGCGTGAGGGAATAGTAGTAAAGAATAAAGAACCTGTACGGCATATGTAAAAACAGGGTGAGAATTGAAGAAAAATATACGGAAACTTAAATAAACGGAATAAAACAGAGAGAGGAGTAAGGCAGGGAAGCATATTGTCACCTTTCCTTTTCAATATTATAATAGATGAAATTATTCTAGAAGTACAAGGAAACAGAGGAACAGAAGAACTTAAGACGATAGCATATGCGGATGACATAATGATATGGGAAAATAGGGAAGAAGAGTTAGAACGAGAGTTGAACAAATGGGGAAGAAATATGGTTTAGAGATGAACATACAAAAATGTAAAGTAATGAAAGTAGAGAGAAGGGAAGGAAATAACAAAGACGTGTTAGTTGAAGGAAAAAGACTTGAAAAGGTGAAAAATTTCTGTTATTTAGGATGTATCATAACAGATAGGGGCACAATAAGAGAAGAGATAGGAAACAGAATATGGAAGAGTGGAAAGTGTTTCAATATGGTGAAGAAGATTGTGTGGAGTTGGAACATTGGGAAAGAATCAAAAGTATTGATGTATAAATCTTATTTCCAACCAATTTTATTATATGGAGCAGAGACGTGGACGTGGACTAAAAATGATTTAAGCAGATTGCAAGCTGCAGAAATGAGATTTTTAAGAGGGATAGAGAAGACTACAAGAAGAGATAGAATAAGGAACGAAATAACCAGAGAAAGATTGAAGGTAGTTTCACTGCAAGAGACAATGGAAAGAAGAAGAATACAGTGGATGGGGGATGTGAAGAGGATGGGAGATAATAGAATGCCTAGAATAGCACTGGAGAAGGAGGAAAGAGGAAGAAGACCAAGAGGAAGATGGGAGGACCAAGTGTGGAAAGACATAGAGAGAAGGGGACTACAGAAAATGCAGGTGGAGGAAGAGGAGACCTGGAATGACAGACAAAAGTGGAGGAGGCTGTGTACGACGACCCGTGATAACGGAAACGTCAGATGATGATGATGAGGTGTTCTTCTCCTGTTATGGGACATGGTGTCTTGAGGAAAGCATCTTCACAGAGTCGGTATCCTTCGGGATATCCTGTAGTATGTGTGACGAGCAGGAGGAAATTGCTGAACACTTGCTGTTGTCTGTCCTGCAATAGCAAGGGAACGGTACGCCCTCTTTTGCAGTCTGGACAAGGGAGGCGAATTTCCCAAAGAGGGCCTAATCGATTGTTTCGGCGGTTAGTAGAACTGCTGAAACTGTAGAAGTCATGGTATATCTTTCGGGGTGCACTTCCCACAGAGGAAGAGTTTGTGTTTCCGAAGATTAAGAAGTACTTTCTAAAAGATGAGTTCTTGTCATCTTGTGTTGCAATGACGAGACTTGAGGATTAGTTGTGGAATCCTGCCTCGGGTCTGATGGTTGGAGTAATGAGGTGATGGATGTCAACTTTGGAGATTTTAGGAACCTCATAAGGTCTACTAACGTCTTCCCCTGCGTCGACAGTTTTGTGGCCGAGAGGGATTTTTTTTTTTTTTTTTTTTTTATATAAGGGGCAAAAAACGCTGAGGTTATCATTGCCCTCAAGAAAGAATTGGACACCTACTCGTATCTGGTAGTGTCAATTAGGTGCATACAGATTACATTGTATATAACAAAAATAGGAATTACGACAAGTAGGTGAGTAAATAATTTATACTTAAAACTAGATAACAATAAATATGACAAGGGAAAGACTGTAGAGAGGTCTTAACCTATATAAGGACTAAAAGATAAATAGAACATAAATAAGGACAAGGTACATAACATTAATTAAATAAACTGTAAAAACTTAACACAATTTACTGCCACCAAGTTAGCTGTAAAGGGGCTAATTTGGCAGCTGTCAAGAATGATATATAAAATAAATAATAAAATTTATAAATATTAACAACAATAGATAATCTGAATAAATAAATTTAAAATTTAAATTATATTTTATTAATCAGCGACGTTGCATTCAGAAAACAACAG